>NW_015161994.1:475300-484134 GCF_001447785.1 Gekko japonicus | reverse complement strand
CCTATATCTTTCAACCAACTACTCATTACTCTCTTCTCTTCCTCATCCTTTTCAAAGTCATCCAATAAAAAGCTGTATAGTTTCTGTATCAGTTTATCGCTTGTGGATAGCCATATTTTATCTAATTCATTCTTGCTACTCTCAAAGCCTCTTACCACATCTTTTTTCTCCCACCATGATATTATATTTTCCCTTTGTAACTTCTCTATTGCTAATTTATTTTCTCTATTTAATAAAGTTTGATATGTTAATTTCTTATTTGTTTCCATTAGGGCGGGTTGAACAAATGCCTCCATGGGTGAAACCCATTTTGGTATCTTCTTGTAGAATTTTTCCTTTATCTTATTCCATATTTTATTAAGGGCACCTCTTAACCAATGTTTGTTGAAATTAGAATGAATTTTATCCTTATTGTACCATATATAAGCATGCCACCCCATAGCTAGATCATGGCCCTCCAGTAGTAAAAGTCTTCTATTCTCCAGGGTGATCCATTCTTTAATCCAGACAAGGGCAGCTGCTTGGTAATATAGCTACCAATTGGGGATGTTTAGTCCTCCTCTTTCCTTTTTGTCCTGCAATATTTTCCTTTTTATCCTCGCCCTTTTATATTGCCAAATAAATTGGCTTGTGATTTTGTTTAGTTCTTCAAAAAAGGTCTGTTTTTTTAATATAGGTATACTCTGGGCTAGGAACAGTACTCTTGGCAATATGTTCATCTTGATAAAGGCAATTCTTCCCATAAAAGACAAGGGTATACTTTTCCATTTTTCCAGGTCTTTTATAATTTCTTTTAATAACACCTTATAGTTATCCTCTTCTAATGTGCTACTTTTATTTGTAATGTTTATTCCTAGATATTTCACTTACCAACTCCATGGTTGTTTTACTTTTAATTTCCTGCAGAGTTTTGGGTAGACAATTTTTTGTTATTATCTTAGATTTTTTATAGTTTATTTTTAGTCCTGCCACCTGTCCATATTCCCTAATCGTATCCATTAAATGCAGTATTGTTTCTTTTGGGTTCTCGAGAATAAACACTAAGTCGTCTGCGAATGCCAACAATTTATATGTTTCATCTTTGATTTTTAGTCCTTCGATTAAATTATTTCTCCTTACCCTGTCATTTAAAGACTCCAGTGCAAATATAAACAACAGGGGTGACATTGGGCACCCTTGCCTAGATCCCTTTTGAATTTTTATATTGTTAGTTAAGTCACCGTTCACGATTATTTTCGCATATTGGGTAGTATAAAGGGCTTTGACCATTTTATAAAAGTATTGTCCACACTCCGCTTTTTTTAGTTTTTGTAATAAAAATTCCCATGACAGGTTATCGAAAGCTTTTTTCTGCATCTAAGAACAATAACATCAGTTCTTTGTCTGGATGCTCTTCGTAGTATTCTAGAACATCTATTATTACTCTTAAATTATTCCTCATTTGTCTTTTAGGGAGGAAACCCATCTGATCTTGGTGAATTATTTGGGAAAGTACCCTTTTCAATCTGTTTGCCAAAATTCCAGCGAATATCTTATAGTTGGCATTTAATAGTGATATGGGTCTGTAATTTTTAATATCACTAAGATCTGAATTTGGCTTGGGAATTAACGTAATTAAGGCGTGGTTCCATGACTCCGGAATTGCTTCCAATGCCCCAATACTTTGGAGAGTATCCTTGAATACTAAGCCTACCTCTTCCTCAAAAATTTTATAGAATTCCGCTGGAATCCCATCTGGGCCTGGGGCTTTATTTTTTTTTCTGTTTTTTTAATAGTTTCGATCAGCTCACACATTGTTATGGGTTCATTCAACACCGTCCTCTGTTGTTCATTAAATATATTCTTATCCTCTATCAAATATTTTTGAATTAGGTCCTCATCCTGTTGATCACCTTCATATAATTTCCTGTAAAAATTCTCTACTATTAATTTCAGCTCCTGCAAATTAAATGTATCTTCATTTTTATCATTGCGCAATTTAACTATTGTGCGTTTTGCCCTTTCCTTCCTCATTTTATATGCTAACCACCTATTGGGTTTGTTTATGTTCTCAAAATAATATTGCTTCGTATATTCAATTTTTCTCTGAATTTCGTAATTTAACAATAGGTTCATTTTATGATGGAGGAAATCTAGTTTAATTTTGCTGTTATTACCATTATTTGCATGTTATTTTCCTGCCTTTTAATTTGTTGTACTAATAGATCGTATTCCTTTTTTTTCTGTTTGTTTTTCCATATACTTTGGCTAATAAAGCGTCCTCTCATATATGCTTTAAAAGCGTCCCAAATAATTCCCCTGGGGCTGTTATCTGTATTATTTATTTTAAAGAATTCCCTTATTTCCTTTTTACATTTTTGAACAAATTTTTCGTCTTTAAGTAAGTTTATATTTATTGAGCTTCTGTTTTTCTTGTATTCTTGTTTCAATGTCAGAAGTACAGGGCTGTGGTCTGCGAAGGTGTTTGGCATTATTTCACATTCCTTCACCTTTTTTATTACATCTGCTGAGTACCATATCATATCGATCCTAGACCATGTTCTGTGTCGAGTAGAGTAGTATGTATAGTCCCTTTTTTGCCCATTTCTAGTTCTCCAGACATCTATTAAGTTATGTTCCTCCGCAATTTGCATAAAACTTTTTGGTAGAACTCCTCCCGTATTGGTTCTTTTCCTAGTTTTTTCCTATCTATTACTGCATCTAGCACCGCATTATAGTCCCCCGCTATGCAAATACTATTGGCTGAAGTTTGGTTAACAATTGTTTGCAATCTTAAAAAAAAAGCCTTTTGATTTTGATTAGGTGCATAAATGTTTATTAATAAGGTCTTTCTCCCATTTCTCATAATTGTAATAGCCGCTATTCTTCCATCTTCTGATCTAAACACCCATTCTGGTTCCAACAATTCTTTAACATAAATCACAACCCCTCTTTTCTTTTCTTCCGCAGCGGCGATAAAGGCTTTACCTAATTTTTTACATTCTAAATATTTGGTGTCATCTTTCTTTATATGGGTCTCCTGCATACATATTATATCTGCTTTAAGTTTTTGTAACTGGTGGAATGTTTTCCTTCTTTTATGTGCGCTGTTTAAACCATTTATGTTAATTGAGATAATATTAAAATTGTTGCCTGTTGTCATTTTTTAGATTTAGTGTTTATTCCGTTTACTTTTGTGTTTGAACCTTGTCTGAATCTGGTAATTAGATTTACTGGGTTTAGCTTTATTTTTCTTACTCTTTTGCCCTGTCTTTTTATATGTCTCGTGAGGTCTACTTTTCTCCCCTTCATCTTCCTCTTCACCTTCTTCTTCTTCCTCTTCCTTTTCTTCTTCCTCTTCCTCCTCATCTTCTTCTTCCTCTTCCTCTTTCTGTAGACCTAAATCCTCGCCAAAGTTTTCAAGGAAATTCTTTGCTTTAAACACTGAATCTATACGATATCTTTGGCTGTTATATGTGAACAGGACACCTTCTGGAATCAGCCAACGAAACATTATTCTCTGTTCTTTCAATAAGTTAGTTAGTACAGCGTAGGGCATCCTTTTTTCTCGTACCCTCCATGGTATTTCTTTCAAAAATATCAATTCCTCTCCTTGTATATTAACTTTGTTATCATATGTAGCTTTTAGAATTCTTTCTTTCAATTCTTTTTTGTCAAATTTTATGTGGACTTCTCTAGGTTTCCTATGCTTTTTAGCCCATGCTGAGTTCCTTCTAAAAATTGCGCCAATTCCAGTATCCAACTCCTCCGCCGTGGTCACCTTCAGTTGTTCAACCAGATTATTTACCATTACTTCTTTGAGATTTTTTTCTATACTTTCCGGGACATTTTGGCACCTTATTATCATATCCGCTTTCTCCATTTCCAATTGTATCAAAGAGTCTTCTAGTCTTTCATTTTTACTTTTAACTTCCTGCACATCTAATTCCAAATCTCGCACTCTCTCTTTTACTTTGACCTGGTTGTTTATGACTTTAGCCTGGTTGTTCATGACTTTTTTAATGTCCTGTGTATTTTCCGCTACTTGCTTTTTTAGTTCCTCCGTGTCACTTTTAATCTGCGCAGCCAGGTCGTCCACTTTTGAACAAATTGGGTCTAACTCATTTTTAATTAGATTAGGTAGCGTGTCCTCCTCTGTTTTCATCACCTGTGTTACTGCTGATGCTACACTCTCTTGCATTAGTTTCGTTAGCTCCTTCATCATTGTCTGAGTGTTACTCATGGCTGTCAGTTTAAGTTGACTAGTTCCTCCCTGCTGTCCTGGAGAAGTTAGTGAGAGCTTCCTACTCCCACTACCTCCTGTTGCCATTAATTAATGTTTTATTTTTGTCTCAATGTATTTACCTTTACTTTTTACCGCCAACCTAATTCCCTACTTGTTAGTTATAATATTATTTATAGTATAGTATTAAATTCTAAGTTGTTATTGTTGTTTTTTGTTTGTTTGTTTGTTTTTGTTTGTTTTGTTTTTCCTCGCCCTACTAAATGCCTTTAGTTTTGTTCAATTTTATTTCTTAACTTTCCCTAGTTACCCCTATCACCTACCGCTATTCGGTTATGCCTATTTTGCCCCTTTTTCCCTTGTCTGTTTATTTCTCTCTATCTATTAATTACTTCCTGCCTCCTTCACTCTTCACTCTTATTTCCCTATAGCTCTCTGTACATCTTTAAAGTCCCTCGCTGCTATCCCTCCCTTTTCCAACCGCCCGTCCCGTTCTCCCATTTGTCTGGCCAATGTCTCTCCACTTTCCTCCTTTCTATCTAAACGTTCGGTTCCTTCCGCTTCTCGTCGTCTCTATTCAATCCACTCGGCTCCTCTCAGCTCCTCTTCGTCCGTCAGTTCCCTTTCGTTGGCTCCTCCTCCTCGGCTTCTCGGCACTCCAGCGCTCAGGAGCCTCGGTGGTTTGGCAGTTCGGCTCCTTTCCCGTTTGTCTGCATCAAGTCATGTGCAGCACTTCTCCTCCCTCCTTTCTCTTCAGCTCTTGTTGTGCCCCGCCCTTCTCCTGAAGTCGCGCTGCTTCGCTCCGTCGCTCTCAGCCTCCCGATTTTGCCTCGTCACCTCGGCACTTATCCTTCTGCTTTTTAAAGGGGTAAGCGCTCCTATTCAATTAAGAGAAAAATAAGTTAACTGCAGCTTTCTCCATTCTCCATTCTGCCTTTTATTTCACCCTCTGTTCACCATTCACCTTACTTGTTGCACTTCTCTTGAATTAGCCGCTTACCAACCCTCTGTGCGTTATTCTTTTAAGTAAAAGTTTACCCCTTGTTCCTCCCAGACTCTCCCTGGGGCTTTCCCCCCCCCCAAGTCCCGTTGCAACAATATTATTGTTATACTTAGCTTTTAGTTGTTAGTTGTCATTGGTGGTAAACTGTTGACTCTGCTGACTTCCATAAGAAAAGTTTTCCTCTGCTCTTCTCTGCTCGTCGCGGCCAACTGGTCCTCATCGAGTCTCCTGTTAAAGTTTAGAACTTTCTAGCTTCAGGGCAGCTGGCGTGTAGCCCGGGGTCGCCACCCCTTTGGGCTATTTACCAGAAGAGCCCCCTGCCAAACCTTCACTTCTGGAAGGAATTTGAGGCACTAGGATAGCCTTAGGAAGTCCTGGGATAGAGGAGCGAACTGCAAACGCTCCTTCTGCCGATGAGCAGGAACCGGAAGCCCATAAAACACATTCTTGACAAAGCATAGAGCTTCCACTGTCAGAGGCAATCTATCTGAAAACCTTTCCAGCCCATGAAACTTTTTATTGTACAGGGCGGTTGGCTATTTTAAAAAACCATAGAACACGGCCTGCGTCCTTATCTTTAACACCAGTTGTCTCACTCTGGTCCAACCCCACCCCTTCTAGTCACAGTTTGAATTTTTTTTCCTGCACAGACAATGGGCCTTTGAATTTATTTTTTAATACAAAACCTTTCATTTTTACATTGCATGAAAAATAATCCATCTATGCATCTTTCTTCCTTCATAAGTTGGGCCCTTCCATGGCATTTTAAAGACAACACATTTTAAAGAGCCTTTCTTTAATACATGCAGACAGGGAAGACTTTCACAAGCACAGAAGCTGGTGTGGGGGGGGGTCTTGTGGTGTGTGTGCGTGCACTGCTTTGGGGGGAAAATGTGGCTGCAAAGGAAGGGGGAGGGAGGGATTCATATCTTCCAGGCAAAGCACATGTGTCTCTGTCTGACAGCCTGTGAAATTTTCTCCGTGTTGAAAAAGCGAGAGCTGCCATTGGTTGTCTTGAAACTCTAAGCCCCTCCCCTCTGCGTGTAGAAGCCCTGTCCTATCAGGGTGTGATATTTTCAATGACTGGGAAAATAAGAGCTGTCATTGGCTGAATGAGAGCGCTGGTTGGCTGGGGAATCTTTACCACGCCTCCCTCCCGGCAGGCTGTGCTGTGCGCAGACTCTCTCTGCCTGTTTGCTTTCTCCGGAGAGAACAGTTCTCTCTCTCTGGCACATAATTTTGCCTCCCTTTTAAAACTTTTAAAGGTGTTTTTGCTCAGAAGGATTTTCTCTGTCTTTGCATGCTTTTAGGGATGGCTGGGTTTTGGACGGGGGGACTCTGGTAAGTTAAAACTCTTGTTTTTAAAGGGTGTGTGTGTCTGTGTGAATCAGCTTTTTTTTCTGTTGCTACAACTGCTGGGTATGTGGGGGAGCGGGGGGGATCTCTCTTGTTCTGCCGGTCTCCTTATCAGCTCTGGGCCAGAACAGCACAAAAATGCAGACGTTTCTAAAAAGCAGAACGGCACAGAGGGAACCTTTTGCTCTTTGGCTCGGTCTGTGGCTTACAGAGGAAGGTGGGGGGCATGCAAGGGATGGGGGTGGAGGGTCCCCTGGCTCTGTCTCAGGGGGGCTGGGGCTCCACAGGGGGGTCCTGGAGAGGAGGGCAGTCTGTAAAGAGTAGAACTTTTTTTCCTCTCGCTCTCTGTCAGGAGGGGGACATCTCTCTGGGGTGGGGGCTCCCTGGAGCCATCCAAGAGACCCCTGAGGGGCAGTCTGCACTAAGCAGGGGGCACAAATCTAAGACAATGGCCTCATACAATGTTAGCACAAGCATTGTACAGTTTTTCACACATTCACAGCAAAAAGCCTGCACTTATTTCACACATGTCCCAGCCCCCCCCCAAGCCGGTTCAAAGCATTCCCCAGTCACAAAACACAGCACCCCTTTGCACCCATAAAAGATTCAAAACACCCAGGGACTCCATTTTCCCAGCCCCCAACCTCCAGCCATGCGCTACACCCTCGGGGGAAAGCCGGCACATGCTCGCCACGCCCCCAGGGCTGACAGCCCCAGCCCTCCCCTACCAGCATGGCCCTCGAGAAGGCGGGACTAACCCACGAGAAGGGAGGGGGGAGCACTCATCAAATCTTGACTTGACAGAAGGGGGGTACATATTCCTCCTGGTAGATCACAAGAAATCAATCTTATTCACCTTTAAAAAAACCTACCTTATAAGCAAAATTGTTCCCAAATTCTTCTTTGAAGCTGTGGTTGTTTTTATTTATTCATTTATAAGAGGCAGGAGACTAAAGCCTTGTTTGATGTGCTTTTTTATGTTCTGTCCATCACTATGGCTACCAAACTGTTAAAATGCCATTCTTGCTTTGCATACACCGATTGTCTATAGAGAATAAATATAAATCCACTTCTGAATTAGCTTTATTATATTTGGTGGAGCTCCTCTGGAGTAATAATTAGCATGAGTATTTCAACCTTTCAAGGTAGTCCATAAATCAGATATACCTGCAGACAAGCTGGTTTAATTTATTTGAAGATCATATCTTTAGGATGATATTTTATTAGTTGGTCGTAGGATCTGTGCTGTAGGAAGTACTATGTGTCACACTGGAGACCCAATTGTTTTAACTTTTCTAAATGTTTGCATTGGAGAGAGAGTTACAACTTTCTTGTTGATCCAGTTTCATCGCCTGCACATTTACAGTATCTTGCACTTGGGGAAAGAGTAATGCGTCACCTTTCCATTCTATACATATTTCCAGTACAGCATAATTAACACCTGTGGGAACCAAATGGGTATAGTAATCTGCATTAGGTAATACTTTAGAGCTTCTCTCTTGCCACTTCAGTTGAGATCAGAGGTTGGAGGATTTAACTCTAAGCTAACAGTAAAGGAATGAGGTGTGATAGTAGCAACTGAAATAGTTCTCCAATCCAAAATATATAGTCACAGGCTCACTATTGGGACAAAACGGACTAGGTTGAGGGTGATGCAAATGTTTATCATTGTCTATCCCAGTGCTTGCAAAAAAAATGAATTTGATTCTAATGTTTTTTTGCTAGGAGGGCAGAGAATCTAGCAAAGTTGTCATCGAACAATGTATTATGTTGTTTATAGGAGATGGCAATTCATATAAGTCCCAAACAAGTGCTGCTGAGTGCTCCTTTGAACAGCCCTCACATTTATACGGAATGGCAAACTGAATTGATTCCCCCCCCCGGGTCTTTATATAATCTATATACTAATACCGAAGTCGCCCCCTGGTGTGCGGATAGCTAAATCCGCACACCGGGGGCACCCGGGGGGGAGGGAGAGTTTTGTGCACACGTGGGGCAGCCCCCAGGTGTGCACAAAAATCTTAAAAGTTTTTTAAAATATCGGGGGGATACTTAAATCCCCCCAAAAGTGACAGAGCGTTCCCTGCGCATGCGCAGGGAACGCTCTGCAGCAGCCGCTGCCGCCTCGGAGCGGGGGGGAGGCGGCGAGGCCCGGTGGCTACAAGCCTTGCGGGCTTCGCTTTGGAGCGAGTGGGGGGGAGCCGACGAGGCCCGGCAGTCACAAGCCGCGCGGGCCTCGCTTTGGAGCGAGCG
>NW_015161994.1:440675-475141 GCF_001447785.1 Gekko japonicus | reverse complement strand
GGAGGAGACGGAGGAAACGGCGGGATGGGGGGAGTGGAGAGCTTACCTACTCCTGCTGGTTCCTCCTACGCCTGCTGAGTTTCAGCTCCCCCCCCCGCGAGTTTCGCGGGTCTTCTTTCTTGTCTCTTCTAAGAAAGGTTTTTTCTTTCAGAACAACTGCAGATAACATTTTTATGGCCCTTATCTCAGAATTTTGTATACTTATTTTTTTAGAAAAATGTATATGCTGCCTCTCCAGAGACCTGTTCTGTAGCAAGGTGGTTAGCACAATCTTCAGTACAAAATATCCATTCCCATCTACCATATGTATATGACTAATAGAATAGGTGTAAAACATGACATTTTGAGGCAGTAGAATATGGGGTTGGTTTATATATAGTTGCTCATGTATTGATAATTGCAGTGTCAAATGATGGTTTACCTGTGTGAAAAGGCTACCACAGATGGAATTTTTATGTCTTCTCCCATCATCTCAGATACATTGCATAGTTCACACATGTATGCATATGAATATCACTTTGATTCCTACAGAATTATGAGTAGCAGATGTATTTTTATTTTATTTTATTTTACATTATTTATAGTCTGCCTTTCTCACTGAGACAAGAGTAGATTACAAGATGTAAATTAATGCATTGATAGGATGATAGCATCTAATAAGCAATGTCATAGAATTAGGAACTGCAGAAATTTTGAACAGGAGGTGTCATCTGAACAGAGCATACGTATTAAACACAACATGTTAAACAATGCAGATACATGGAATTACATCAATATAAACACAGTGCATTTTCCAGGACCAATATGTTGTGATGTAGCCCCATCTTTATTATACAAATACCCTTCTGAACAATACTGTTTTACACAGTTTGTGAAATGCCAGGCCATTCCACAAGGTGGGGATCACTAAAGAGAAGGCATGTGTATGGTAGTTGTTCATTCTGCCCATCTGTAGTGTGGTACCTTGCTCAGTTGAGTGGAGCTGTCATGGCAGGACATGGGTGGACAGGTGGCCTTGCAGATATGTCCATGAAAGTCTTTGAATGTGATTGAATTGAGCTTGATAACTCATGGGCAACCAATGAAGTGACTGAAGAATGGTTGTAATATGCATGCTCCACCTAGTTCGCGATAATAACTAAGCTGAAGTATCTGAGTTGATGTCAAGGGAGCACCTAGCTGGAGTGCATCACAGTAGTCTAGTCTCAGTGTTTCCTTGACATGCATCCACGTATGTGAACTGACTCCACTGAAAAGGATTGTGACTGAGATGATACAAAAATTCTGTCCCTCATAGATGTGATGGCCCATTCACACATGTTCACTGTAATCAAGTGAACACGCTGGAGGCTTTCTTTGTGCTCCCCACACAGAGTCATTATGACTTGCATTTTGTCATTTGCTGATTATAGTGAAGCACAGGTATTTTTGTTTAAACAAACCAGTATAGGGTGAGCAGATGCAAAGATGAATGGTAATCCTCTGCTGAAATTTACTGTTCTGCACATACATTAAAGGCCTTCCTTTGCACTATTTGTATATCTTAGATTAATAGTGGTTGGTCTGGGCTTCTTTCTGGACAACTCACAGAAAGGCATGCAAAATATTGCTTCTAGCTCTGCCTTTCCACTCCAAGAATGCTGCCAATGGAGTCCAGGCAACCAGATGGAATTCTAGAAAGTGTATAGTAGGGATTTATTTGAAGACGCTGAACTGCAGGCTGTGGAAGGTCAGTAGTTCAGCAGTTCAAGACCCGGGTGCCGCAAGATAGGGTGAGCTCCCGTCTCTAGTTCCAGCTCCTGCCAACCTAGCAGTTCGAAAGCAAGAAATTGCAAGTAGATAAATAGGTACCACTTCGGTGGGAAGGTAACAGCGTTCCGTGCGCCTTGGTGTTTAGTTATGCCGGCCACATGACCACGGAAACGTCTTCGGACAGCGCTGGCTCTTCAGCTTTGAAACGGAGATGAGCACCGCAACCCTAGAGTCGGATTCGACTGGCTTTCGAGCAAGGGAACCTTTACCTTTACTAATGAGGTGGGAGTTGTTAAGATTCCCTGAATATCTGAGACTAGGTATCTCATCTCCTACTTTATGCAAAGCCACATATATGCATAAGCCCTAAAACATTGAGCAGTTGCATTTACATACTGTGTTGCTCAGGTTGTATTGCAAAGTCTGAAATCAACAAATGTCCCTATACTGACATCATGACAGATTTCCTGGATGGGATTCTGGCTAGTCAGCCAAACACTGTGATGCCTGATCCTGATGTTTACATTGCAACAGCAGAAGAACTAAATGTGTTGATCCATCCAATTGCTTATTCATAAAATATTTACAGTGCCGAGATTAATGACAAGCAAGTTTTGATTGTATAAACCACACAATGGTTTTGTTGTTCTCCCAAGTTCCTGTGAATGAAACTCTTCTTTAATTGGGAGCAACTGTCCTTTGTGCAAGTTCTACCTTTGGGTTTTGCTATAGAGGTGTGAAGAGCAGAAGGTCACTTGTCCAGCTGCTTTCAGCGCTTGCTGTGATATCTGAAGCCACTCAATGTTTGTAGCATAGAAGGAAGAAGTAACTGTGGGGAGGTGTATCTTTGTGCACTTAGATATGGCACATCATGGAAAGAATGTGACACTGAGATCTTTTTCTCTGTAGTGCCTTATAGGGATATATATCCATTTCAGCCTCATGATAAACATGCTTGATAAAACCTGGTTTGTTCCAACCACTGTTAGTTGTGATATTCAAATGCAGACTTTTTATGTGGGGCCAAACTGGGATCTCAAATCAGGGTTTGTAGCTTGTTTGTTAACCACAGTTGGTACTAATTCTGAATTCACAAAGCACAGTTTGTTGAGCAGTACCAGCCCTTGTGGTTGCCTGGCCAGAGAGACAACAGCACAGGGAAGATATTATCCATACTAAGAGGCAAAGAAGAGGCAAGAAACAAAGAATCCAGGCTTTACCCATGAACAGGGATTTGTTTTTACACCTTTGTTGCACAAATCAGGGTTTAAAATATTAGCAATCCATCATGATATCTGAATATAGCATAACATTACTAGTAGAACTCTAGCATTTTGGTAGTGTGTATCCTATCACTCTGTGCACGGAATGCAGAGTTTTCCTGTTCTCTTCTCTGTTCATGCATCCACTTCTGATCTCCAGAAGGATAATTCCAGGGATCATGGGACCCGCTCAGAGGACTAGTTGTACAGGTTGGGGGGATGGAATAAAGAAGGACAGTGGGTAAAATCCCTCCTCCTTCATCCACAAGCACCGTTGTATTGAGTGCGGGACCCCATTTCACTCCAGCCCACTAACCCACACCCATTCATTGGTGTCTATCCTGCAACCATAGGAATGCTCTTTCCTGGGCTTAAAAGGGGCTGTTAAGACCAAAAGGAACGAGGAAAACTCCACCTGCCTACTCTGCATGGATGGCTGGATATACACCACCAGTATTTAACTTTCCAGTACAATTTCAGTGAATTGACTATGCAATGGGGATGAGCCATCTTACTTGCCTTGTGCTACTCTTTGTGTCCTTAACAATTGCACAAATCTTTAATATAAAGGTATTTTAGAATAGCAAGTGTAGGCGTCCACAACAAAACACTGTACTTTCCGTAGGCCAGGGTTTACAGTGATCAAATCTTGACCATTCTGACAGTTCACTGATATTATTTACCTTTTCTTTTTTCCAGGCCCTTGTACTGACATAAGAATGAACGAAAGAAAAAAACACAAAAACAACCCTTTGCCAAATCAACTGTCAACAAGTGGACAGAGATACCGTTTACAGCTTATAACCTTTGTGAATCCTGTATTATTTTCATAATGAAACAGACTGTTAATGAGCCCCAGAATCCTAGTGACAAACTGCCTTTTCTGGAACTCAGTGCATTCTTGAAGTATGCAAAATCTTCCTACCGTGGGATGGGCAAGCACCAACGTGGATACCACATTCAGCTACCATCCTGCTTCAGAACACACTGTGTAGCCTTTAGGATAGTTTCTTTGTCGAATAATATATGGTGTTCCAATATGTCACTGGGTTGCAGAATGCTTTTGGTTGGCTATTTTTTTGCCCAAAGTTTAGCCCACCCCTACTCACCCTCTCTAAGGTGATACCCCCGTGCAATGCTTTAATTGTTCCTTTTTCTCTTTTTACAAGCTGATTCCTCAGATACAGAATAATATATGCACAATGAAAAGCTAAATCAGTTTTGTTTCAGTAGACCAATACCACTTGAATGCTGCAGCCTTTATAGGATCGCCAAGTGATTGGATTTAAGAGGTAGTTTATGGAAGGGTTTTACTGTTTTTGGTTTGGGGTTTTTCCCCCTGTTTGGTCAGTTGGTTCTAACTCGGATCCTACAACCCTCAAGTAAGTCTTTTCCTAAATGCCAGGGTATACCTTCTGTTTATTCTCAGCATCAGGAAGGTGGATTTTACCTCACAAAATTAGCCACCGCCAATGCTGCGTCCTCACCAGTGTTGAAAAGGTATGAGAGAGAAGGCCATTTCAAAGTGTTAGTCACAAACTAACTTGCTGTTGGTCAGATTCAACCTAGCCTTGTGTGTTGTGCTAACATGTTCTGCCCAAACAGCTGCAATGAATTTTATTTTTCATTTGCCTGTATGGCTTAGCAACTGGATGGTATGAAAATGAATAAGTGAAGCTGCAGTTTATCACACCAAACAATTTGACCGTAACCATCTAGAAGGCAACAACTTGCTTTCAAATAATAATAATAGTAATAATAATGATGATGAAAAAATATAAAAAAAAAAGGGTAGACTTAATGCATTTTTTAAAATAATTTTGTGTATACACATCATCCAGAACTTGGGTGATTTATTACAATGATAATTATTTTTACATCCTCTCCTTGACTGGTCTTTCCTTCTCGTGAATGTGTCACTGAGACCTGAGAGGAGAAGCTGAGGGGTGGCAGGAAGGAGAGGCAAGGAAGGGCAAACCATACAGACAGCTTTTCTTAGGAGCGTAGACTGTAATTGGATAGATTCCACTGAAAATAAAATAGTTTTTATATATTTTGCTTATATGGGTTTCTTTTGTAAATTTTAATAGTAATGACGAACAACAGTGATGGTGCTGTGCAGATCCTCTCTTCTGATTATTTTTTACTGGTATCTCTTTTGTGGGGGAAGGGAGGAAGAGACACAGAAGGAAAACCCAGTGGTACATTTTAAATTTTTAAAAAATGGAGTGAAGACACTTTGGCTAGGACAATGTATACCTTTCTCGCCAGAGTGATATACGAAGATGTTTTTCTTGGCATAAAGACGTGATGCATATAAATATATAAATATATTTTATTATGTACAGAAACAGATCATTATGCATGAGTGTTAGGAGAACAGACTAGCATTTTAACCCAAAGTTTCAGTGCATGAGTTTCCACTGGCACATGAACCATGTACAATGTGGTGCAACTCCCTTCAGCCACTACATGCAAGTGTGCGTGTACCCATAGACATACACAATCACGCACACACACATCTGTGGGCTCCATATTGCTTCTTCTTTCCCAACCCTCTGAGGTAAACTTCGTGAAATCACAGCTCCTAGTGTGATGGAAGTTTTGTTTTGTACTGTAGCCTCTTCATGCTCGTGCTACGCTATTCTGTAGATGAACACGTGAACTCCATCATGCAGTTCATAAATGAATTATCTGTGCTGTTGTGATTCTAAGTAGATTATAGAACATAAACTTTCCAAACAGTCAAGATTTTTATCATTAAAAAAGACTATTTTTTTAACAATGAAGGTGGTGTATTTGTCAATGGCAGGGTCTAGTTTATTATATTTCTTTAATCAGAAGTAACCAATGTGTTCATTTGCTCACCGCATTGGAAAGGGCTTCCCCGAGAGGAAAACACTATATGAAAACATAATCTGTCCCAGGGATTTAGGAAAGGTGTCAGTTTATTTAGAGAAGCTCTGATATAGGTACCTATTACCAAAGCTAGTTAAGAATTTGCTTATTTGCCTTCACTACATAAGAGTATCTGGTACATCATCAAATGTGAATTCAGCTGACAATGTCATTTCTGTTTTTTGTTGCTGTTTTCTGATAACAGCAATGTATTTGGTGACTGACATTTTATTTGTAAAGTATGCCCCCCCCCCGGAAATCTGCACAAAAAATCTGGTACATAGAAGGTTTTATGGGTTCCACACTTTTATTTCTGTTAAGCTTCCATTTGAAGGTGTAATCCTTCAGGGAGACAATGTAGAAGAAGATTGTCTCTTTTGCAAGCTCTAATTTTATCTAGGTGATTCAGTTATATAACATGTAGACAAGATGGGTGCAATCCAGCCAAAGTTTAGCATTTTCTAAGTTCCACTGATTTTCATGGAAAAGAATTAAGTCCTTGTTGCCACCAACATCAGTAGGGTTCTAAAGCTGCAATCCTATGCATACTCAGCTGGGAATAAACCCCCCATTGAAGACAGTGGGACTTCTGAATAAACATGCTCTGGATAAGGTTTCATGTCTGCAATGCTAAATGCAACTACTCAAGAGCAATGCCCCTTCACAAGGAGCTCTCATTTCACTCAGTGGACCATTGGTCTGATGGGCTCTTCTTCTGTTCGCCACCATATATGCTTGTTTAGAAGTATGCAGACTTTCCTAGATGATAAGACATTACTTTAAAGTTGTGTAAATATGCACAGAAGCTCAACCATGTGGACTGAAATCACATTCTCAAGAGTGCAGTGGGAGTTATCCTGTTGGTGAAGATAACTGTGGCACCCCAGGGTATGTGTAAAGGAGCTGTATGTCTGACTAACAGGAAATTTCATCACAAACCAGTTAAAGGCAATTTGGTTCTTTTGGGTTTTATCCTACTACTGTGCCAAACTAAGGGTGGTGCATTCCATGGACACAAGGTGCTTCCTCCCAATGAAAGAGGCTCTTCTGCTAGCAGGATGTGTCTTGCCGTAATATAACACACCTTGTGCTGATGGAACACACTCAGCCTTTAGCTGAGCAGAGCGGTAGGATACAACCAACTTATTTCAATAGGATAAAATCAGTGTATAGAACTCCATGCTAATAAGATAAGGGTTTAATGTAGCCATATAGGATGTAGTCCCACCAACTTTGCACACATTGCACTCTAATCCTGTGCATAGTTCCTCAGAGGTTATTTCCTAATGGAGTGTTGCATTCATCTCTTAATTATAGGAGTATAAACCTGAAAAGAGATTTTGAATGTTGTTCCACCTTTGTTCTTCAATAGCTGATCTCCAAAATATGCAGCCCCTAACTGGGAGCCTGATTAAGGAATATTGCTGTTTAGGCAACTTCCCAGAGATTAGTTCCAGTTTAGAGACTGAAGTAATCTCTGTGCTTTCTGTGTCATCCTTCAACGGCTATGGAATCAACTGCTTTCTCAAAACTGCCTCTCTGAGTTGGCATCTACAGCTACTGTATATGCAAGGGCATGGAGGAGTCAGGTGCTCAGTGAAATCAAGTACCTGAATAGTCATCTCCCAGCTATTGTGCCAAGTAGTCAGGTGTCTGTTCTAAATTCAAAGACAAATGTAACTGCTTGGCAGTTACCCAGAATAAAACGTTGTTCGTCTTCAAGGTGCCACTGGACTCAAACTTTGTTCTGCTGCTTGGCAATATGACTACATTCTTGGGCTGCACATTTCAAGCCATTTCTTCTGAAGTAGTCCTGGAGTTCTCGGCACTGATAAGTGATGCGAATTTTCCAGTCCTGCAAACACCACACAAGGGCACAGTTGTGAACATCACTGAATACTCCCATCCTAAGTCCCAAACAGCATTTAAACATGAAATATTGCCCTAAAATTAATACACTAGCCATGTGTTTACAGTGTTGGGTACATGATCATTGTCAATACTTGTGAACGACCTCTGTTACTCTCATGAGTCTATGGGCAATTTCACAGATGTGTTGAATTATTTGTGGGGTTGTACTTTTAGTATAGAATTGGGTAAGTAGTTCCAGTCACCTTTGTTGAATACCAATTTGGCACAGATGCACAGACTATTTTCTTTAAATATCTATTGAGTACTTCATAGTATCCTGTTTTTAGCTCACTTCGTATTTCTTATTTGATTTCTCTCTCATGAATTAATTTCTCCAATAAGAGTTACCAGGCTATTGCCTATCATACGAATATTTTCAAAAACTAAACCTTAGAACATTTATCTCTTGGAAATTATGTCATTGCTTGGCAACCAACCTTCTTTCAGTAGTTTCTGTACATGGTGTCTATCAGAACTACCAGCAGATGTGAATGGGGACCAGATACTTTTATTTACTATGGGGAGGGATGGGGTGGGAATGTGAAATGTATTGTACATTTTGGTTTCACGTGTGAAACTTTTTTTAACCAAAAAAAGTTGCATGAATGGACAAAATATGTATACAGTATCTGTAAAACTGTCTTATCTGGGTTCTTTCTTTCACTGTCAAACCACATCCTTTTGAAATAATATTCCATCCACTGCCTTAGCGCATGGCCGTCTTTCCTAAGAGGTACATGATTTTTACTTTTCTTATGAGCTACCTTGCAGTTTCGTTAGAAAGCCAGCACTGTTGTTAACTAAGGCTTTTGTGGAAACCAGTTACTGACATGGGTGAATATACTACCTTGTTACATAATGATTGGAAGTCAGTTTGATTTGGAAATCTTCCCCATTGCAAATGAAATAGCAGTGCAGAGCTTAACTCCACTTGATGTTTATAGTAGACATTGCCTTGTGTATTCCATTCTCAATTGTAATCTAGTTTGTAAAATAAATGGTGACGCATGTAAATAAAGCATAATGGCTCTCTATGCGGAAGATGCAGGTCCATTTTTCTTTCATTACTTTATCCTTGTAAAGTTGTTTTGAAACTAGATGTTTTAAGGAGAAAATAAATGTATTAGACTCTTTTGTGATTTGAGCAGAGCCTATCTAGTACATTTTTAACCCATTTTATCTCCAAGCAGCTTAGGAAAGCTCCCTTTGCCAGTTTCCCAGAACTGCCATGTGAGGTAGGTTAGACTGAGAAAGAGAGCTGGCCCGTGGTCACCCAGCAGACTCCACAGCCGGGTGGGGATTTGAAAGCAGGTTTTACCAGCCCTATAGACCCATGGTTTCATCACTGCCTTGATCTCACAGGTCGGAATCATGTACTCTATCTTCTACACCACACTGGCTTTTTTTCTAGTCTATTTTTCAGTATTTCTCTACATTGAACCAATCCTGTCAGTAGAAAGGGAAGTCACAAAAAAGACTATCCCTTGATATACTAATTTTCTATGTGTATTTTTTTTAGTAATGTGCATTTTGCAGGATGGGAATGTGGACTTATCTAGTATGAACCTACAGACAGAGCCATGGGCTTTGTCTCAAGTTCTCGTATCAACTCAATCTGTAGTCTTACATTTAGTGCAAGTTTTTTACACGTCCCTGTTCCATAGCCCAAGTTACCTATCCATGAAATGGGAATAGTAAAACTCTAGTTCATGCAGATGAATGAAATAAAGAAACGCTGTTACCAATCTTGAGTCCTACCAATGAACTTCTGCATGTGTGTGTACGCATACAGTCACTTTAACTTGAGTAATTCACACACATGGTATATCAACATTGTTAATATTTGTTTCACACTTGAAGTAGAATGTTCTTTTATTGTTAATACAAGAGAGAAGTTAAAATTTGTCAGTTTATATAATTTTGCCTATATCTACTGTACCATTTATGTGCCAATCCATTTGTTACTGGCTGTACCACTGATTGTGTACTCCATGCTGCTTTACAATGCCTTGTGCACCCCAGCTTATGCAACCTTATAATCAAAGCTTGAGGAGTTCTCCTGAAGTAAGATTTTCTGCAGAAGTTAACAAAAACAATTAGAAGACTAGTGTCCTAGCTAATGGAAAGTGGGGGAGAAGAGATCGGTGTGTATCTTAAGTTTCCTGTATTGCTAGGTGCACTTCATATTTGAAAAGTAAGAAGAGTGTCAACTGAGAAATCCTTGCTTCATCAACTCACTTGGTGGCCTTGGTGGGGCTTTGCCCCAGCCCCAATTTGCAATGTAGAAATAATATACTGGGCTACCTTGCAGATTTGTTATATGACTGTGGAAATAATGTTTGGGAAGCATTTTGAACTCTTCAGAGATGTCGTAGGCATACTCCAGCCTCACCTTAGCAGAAATCAGCATAGGGCCAACTTTGGGTCTGTGTAGTCTGCAGTGTACTAACTGTATAGACTGGGGGCCCTATCCATGCTGCCTTGCATTCACCCAGTCTTCATTCTTGCCCAGTCAGAGAGAAACAGAGATGGAAGGTGGGCTGTGGGATAATTTGAGCTTTACCCATGCTTGAAGCTGCACCCATTAATGAAATATGTTTTAAATGTTATTAGTGGCATTACTAGCTAAGAATCTATAAGGAACTACAGGAGGAAGCAACAGTTGGGAAATCCCACCCCACCCCTCAAAATCTCACTCTCTGGGACTCTGAGGAGCTTGAGCAGGCTAGCAGCCCATCTGATCCCCTTTGACTGACACAGGGCTGCTCTTAGTGTTCTTTTGGTTAATTTACATATTCCTATTCTTTTGCATAACTGGGTAGTGACCCCAGCCTTGTCTGTGGGTCATCCACATTGTAGCCAGCCAGTTTACAACTGCAGAGATTTATTTATTGAATTTTTGAAATAACAAAAAGATAGTTCTTTTTATTTTAAATACCTAGCCAGCCCCCTCATGGGTGGTAATGAGGGCCTATGTGGAGAAGTAGGATAGTTCTAAAACGGGGGGGGGGGGGGTGTTGATTCTAAATCAATATATCACTTGCAATGCCTTACAAAGTGAGTAACAGATTTCTTTTTTTGCTACTAAGAATGTTTCCAACTGCACCTGAGGTTGAGTGTGTTCTTTGTGAGTAATCTGCCCCACAGCCCCTTGATTTGTGAGGATGGAGAGATTAAGTTTCACTTATGTAAACACCATCAGTGAATTCAAAGTTAAGACAAGCAACAGTTTGGATTGCTAGCCAAGCCACATTTAGCAGCTGCTGCTACTGATCTAGGAGACTGAAGTTGGTTCCTTATTCACAGTTCCTTATTCATCCCTTATTTGTGGTTTATTCGTGAAATCGTCCAGAAACACTGAGGAGAGTTGGAAAAGCTCTGAACCCCAAAACAAGGTCTGGAACATCACATATCATATACCCCCACGTTCAGGGGACTATCTCCTTCAAGAATATATATCCAGTTTCCTGGTCCAAAGCATGGTTCTTGTGCCAGCTGCTCCAAAGTGCAGTTCCCCGAGGACAATCACACAAGCAGAAACAGGGGCCAGGTGGCAACCCCCCAAAATTGTTGGACCAACCCAAATGACACATCACTACACTCCAAGGACTGTCCTCTGCAAAGAGACATATGGCACTGTCCAGTCCAAACACTGGTTCTGGCCCCACACCCTTCTATTTGGAGCACCTCCATGACAACCCTATTTCTAAGGAGATTTGAATAAAGAACTGCTTGCCCTTTACAACCCAAAATAAGGCTTGGATCACCACAACTCATACACCCTCATGATCAGTAGCCTCTCCCCTTCAAAGGGACATATGCTGTGTCCCGGTCCAAAGCCCGGTTCTTGTGGCAGCCTCTCCAAAGTGCAATGCCCCCAGGACAATCCCACAGGCAGACACGGGGGCAAGGTTTCACACACAAAACAATCTGTGGACCACCCCAAATAACACATCCCCACGCTCTGGGGACTGTCTGCTGCAAGGAGAAATACAGCACTGCCTGGTCCAAACACTGCCTGGTCCAAACACTGGTTCTGGCCCCACACCTTCTATTTGGGGGCCCTCCAGGAGGCCTCTTTTTTAAAAGCAATTTGAATAAGGAAGTGCCTTCTGCAGCCAAATTAAGGTTGGGACCCCCACACCTCATACACCCCCATCTTCAGCAGAGTCTCCCCTTTGAGGGGACATATGACACTTCCTGATCCAAGGCCCGGTTCCTGTGCCAGCCACTTCAAAGTGTGGTGCCCCCAGGACAATCATGCAAGCAGACACTATGGCCGGGCTGCAACCCCCCAAAATCGTTGGACCAACCCAAATGACACATCACTACACTCTGGGGACTGTGGACAAAAAATATATTCAAGTTAAAGGCTTAGGTAAAGTCTCTGTTGCATCAGATAAGGAAAAAAATAAGAAAGGTGTGGCCATATATGTAAAGGAGCCTCTTCAACCGGATTTGATATATGCCTCACAAGATGGGAGAATCTTAATGGCATC
Organism: Gekko japonicus; assembly: GCF_001447785.1. Taxonomy (NCBI): domain Eukaryota; kingdom Metazoa; phylum Chordata; class Lepidosauria; order Squamata; family Gekkonidae; genus Gekko; species Gekko japonicus. The sequence continues at coordinate 462,819 of NW_015161994.1, read as the reverse complement.
AATACAAAGACAGATTAAAAAGATGTTAATAGTAAACATTTATGCTCCGAATCAACACCAGCAAAATTTTTATAAAACACTTCAAGAACTCATTACAAAACAAGACTTTCAAGAAATTTTTATTATTGGAGACTTTAATGCTGTTTTTGATGAAAAGGGTGACAAAAAACAAATGTTCAAACACGAAAAAAGAGAAAGAAAAAGAATGGAGGAAATGAATTTCCATCTATACTTTATCATTTATTGGATGAATTAAAGGTGGTTGACGCTTGGAAAGTAAGGAACCCTCACAAGCAAGATTTCACATATTATTCAGCCAGACATAATTCCTAGTTGAGACTAGATATGTGCTGGATTTCTTCAGCAGCTGTTAAGGATTTGTTAGAAGCAGAAATTGAACCTGGAGCCAGGGCCGGCCCGAGGTGTTCCTGCACCCTAGGCAAGCGCAGATGCCAACCTCCCGGCGGGGCCCGGAGACCTGCCTGGGTGCGCGGTGAGAGGTCCGCATGTGCATGCACCCCCTTTTCCCGCTTGCCTGAGACTTGGAGAGGTCCCTCCCTGCCCCTAGCCAGTGCGCCCCATGTGAGCCAGCTCGGTGGCAGAGGAGAGGTCCCCATGCCGGCGCTTCCCAGTCCTGGCTCACTCCCCACCCTTGGCAGCTCCTCCGAGGCTTGGCTCGGCTCGGGAAGCTGCTGCCCCTAACAAAGGGATCCTCCTCGGTGGTGGCAAGGTGGGAGCAGGAGCGCTGAGCAGGGCTGCTGCGGGGGGCAGCTGGAGGCAGCGGACTGAGGGCTCCCCGGGGCGCAGGCTCCGCTGGCCATGACTCAGCCCTGGCCGTGCAGCTCAGGGGGAAGGGAAAGGCCAGAAGGGGGAAGGGAAGGCTGTGTGGCTCAGGGGGAAGGGAAGGCCATGTGGCTCAGCCCCAGCCGGGCAGGGAGGTGGTGGTGGTGTCCGCGGCGGTCTCCTGGACATGCGGGCAGCGGGGCAAAGAAGCCGGGCCGCAGAGGGGGCTGCGGGGTGTGGAGGGGGAAGGGCTCCAAAAGGCAGCTGCTCCTCTGCGGCAGGGCCCTTGGAGCTGAACTTTTGGCGGGGCAGGGGGCAGACGGCTGAGCGCCTCCCTCCTTCCCGGGTGCCTGGCTGCTCACACCAGGGCAGTGGGGGCAACTCCGGCAGGCGCAGGTGAGCTGGCGGTGGCAGCAGGACCCTCGGGTGGCTCAGTCCAGCACCCCCACGATGGCCCCGCACTCTAGGCGAGAGACTAGCTCACCTAGTGAGTGGGCCGGCCCTGCCTGGAACATATGCAGACCAAAACCCAATTAGTTTGGAGCTACAAGATGCAAAACCCAGGAACAGACAAACATTAAACACATCACTCTTGAAAAATGAGAAATTTGTAAAAGACACGAAGAAGGAGTTTAAATTTTTCTTTGAGGAAAATATACAACCAGACATATCTATAAACACAGTTTAGGATGCTTTTAAGGCTTTCACGAGGGGATGGGTGATTAAAGAATCAGCCAAGGTAAATAAACAAAGGAAAGAGGGGTATACAAGACTCCAGAAGGCTGTGAAAGTACAAGAAGATGTTAAAGCTAGACCCCACATCTGGGAATAAGAAAAGCAAATTTAGGCTTTTACAACTTCAAATGAATTGCCTACTCACACAAGAATTAGTGAAAAAGATAATGTTTGCTAAGCAAAATTATTTTGAAAATGCAAATAAGCCTACAAGATGGTTGACTTATACGAAAAGAAAAGGAAAAATTATATATAAAGATTTTAAAGAATAGAAATGGAGAAGAAACAAGTAAGATGCAAGATATGAAACTTATTGTGGAAGACTTCTATAAAGAACTTTATAAAAAATTGATTCCATCCCAGATGACGTATAGGAATACTTAGAGAGATACAAATTTAAAATGTTTACAGAAGATCAAAGAAAAATCTTAAATCAACCAATTGCAATGGTAGAAATGGTGGAAGCTTTGAAACGTCAAAAAAAAGGGGAAAGCACCTGGACCGGATGGTCTACCAGCAGAATTTTACTATATCTTTGAAGAACAACTATTACTTCCTTTCAAAGAAGTTTGTAAAAATGTAGTGCATAAAGGAGAGGCGCCAGATTCATGGACTGAAACTATAATAACTCTTATTCATAAACAAGACACGGATGAAAAGGAAATTAAATATTATAGACCTATTTCTTTATTAAATGTGGATTATAAAATATTTGCTTGTATATTAGCTTCCAGAATGAAAAAATATATATATCTCAAATGATACATAAAGACCAAGTGGGCTTTCTTCCCAAAAGATAAATCAGAAATAATCTCAGAAGTATCTTAGATGTTACAGAGTATTACGAAGCACATCCAGAAAAACAAATGGCATTAATCTTTTTAGATGCTGAGAAAGCATTTGACAATGTTAGCTGGAATTTTATGTTAGAAGCACTTAAAAAGGCTCAAGCAGGCCCTGAATTTAACAGAATGATTGGAGCCATATATCAATTAATGGTGATTGGTCTCAAAACATAGACATACAAAAGGGAATGAGACAAGGATGTCCTTTATCACCTTTATTATTTATTTTTACATTGGAGGTCTTAACTGATGTAATCAGATCTGAGGATCGAATAAGCGGTCTTAAACTGCGTAGAGAAGCGTTAAGCATTTGCAGATGATCTTGTATTCATTTTAGAGAATCCCCTCAATTCAATACAAATCTTGAAGGAAAAACTACAGGAATATGGGCGAGTAGCACGACTAAGAGTGAACATAAATAAAACAAAGATAATGACAAAGACCATGAAAAATGAACAAGCTTTACTACTTCAGCAGAAGTCGTATTTTCAACTGCAGAAAAAGATTAAATATTTAGGCATAATGTTGGCTAATAAATGCAGCACACTGCAGGAAAACAACTATAAAGTGCTTTTAAAGTCTACGAAGACTTGGGAAAATGGAAAAAATGTCAAATATCTTTAATGGGTTGGATGGCCATAGTTAAAATGAATATATTACCAAGATGGTTATTTCTATTTCAAACAATTCCTATCTTGCAAAATCAAGCAATTTTTAAAGAGATAGACAATTTAATTTCAAAATTTATATGGCAAGGGAAACGTCCAAGAATAAAACTTAAAGCTCTACAAAATTTTAAGGAAAGAGGAGGCTTCTTTATTATAGAGCATCAGCTATGGCCTGGATTAAAGAATGGATTACTTTAGAAGATCAAAGACTAATAAAGCTGGAAGGTCATGACCTGATGCTAGGCTGGCACACATTTTTATGGTATGGGAAAGCCACAGTACATAAATACTTCAAGCAGCATTGGCTGAGAGCATCTTTATTGAAAGTCTGGGAACTGTTCCATAAACAATTATATACAAAGAACTCAAAGCTGATCGCACCTTTAGAAGCCTTTATTGACATACTGTTTCACTAGTAGAGTGGCTTGTCTGATAACTGAGATGCGCAACACTTCTAGAATACTTACCCTACTCTCATTACAATAGAAAGCTCTTGAAAATACTCTAACTTCCTATATATTGTTCTAGTTAAATTCTCTTCAATATCTCTATATATTTTGAACATACTTTGTTGTACTGTATGGACACAAAAAAAAGTGAAGTTTGCTTATTGATATATCTTGGTTGTATAATTTACTTAACTTCAATAAAAAACTTTAAATACAAAAAAAACCCACAATGATTCAATGGGCGCAAAACTTGTGACGTAACATTGACCTAGATCAATAGGACCAATTATGGAAGAAAAACATAAAAATAACAAAAACATTATAAAGAAAATGTTTATAAAATGTTTTACAGGTGGTATGTAACCCCAGAAAAGTTAGCTAAATGTAACAGTAAGTGTTCAAACAAATGTTGGAAATGCCAAAATAAGTTGGGGTCATTTTATCATATTTGGTGGCATTGTGAAAAAGTTAAAAAAAAATTGGGCCTGCGTACATGAAATTTTGCAAAAAATATTAAAGTGTACTGTCCCTTTTACTCCTGAAGTATTATTGTTTAACATTCTTCCTGATTTATGTAAAACTAATGATCGCTATCTTATTGTTTATATAACAACAACTGCTAGAATTCTATATGCTAAATATTGGAAAGTCCCGGAGATCCCAACAAAACAAGAAATTGTCAACAAGCTTTTGGAGGTGGCAGAAATGGATAAATTGACTTTATTGTTAAAGGGACATACAGAGTCCACATTTCAAAATACATGGTCAAGATTCTATATCTGGTACAATAGTTATAATAATATACTCTGATTAATAAAGACTGGAATAACAAGAAAATTATAAGAAATATAGAAGCCAACAAAGAAAATGGATTTTTTAGTTACTTGCATTGAGAAGACTGTTAGTATATAAGGCTTAAAGTGAAACCATGTACTACCCCCCATATGTGTTTGCGTGTGTGTTAGTGTCTGTGAATGTATGTTTGTTTAGAAAAATAATAAAAACTTTTAAACCTATTTGAGGCAAGCAGGGAAAAAACCCAAATAGAAGGGTGTGGGGCCAGAACCAGTGTTTGGACCAGGCAGTGCCATATGTCTCCTTGCAGAGGACAGTCCCCGGAGTGTAATGATGTGTCATTCGGGTTGGTCTAACGTTTTGGGGGGTTGAAGCCTGGCCCCAGTGTCTGCTTGTGTGATTGTTCTGGGGCCCCTGCACTTTGGAGCAGCTGGCACAAGATCCATGCTTTGGACCAGGAAACTGGATATATCTTCTTGAAGGGGAGAGTCCCCTGAACGTTGGGGGTATATGATAGGTGGTGTTCTAGACCTTATTTTGAGGTTCAGAGCTTTCCAACTCTCCTCAGTGTTTCTGGATGATTTCACAAAGAAGTCACAAAGAAGGAATTAATAACATTCAAAAAATGGTCTTTTTTAATAATATATTTATTGGGTTTTAATGCTTAGTCACACACAAACATATAAGACAACAACAAACATAAATCCACATTGCAAATGCTTTCTTCGCACATCACATTAATCATACACTTTACTTATACCTAAATGAGTTATAAATTCATAAGAGAAATTTCCATTACTTCACCTCACTAGTTATTCTGATCACAATACTTTTCAACTGAGATATTTCTGCTATAACTCCATTTCTCAAAATAGATTGTTTAGTAAATCACCCCTATATTTCTATTTATATCACTTGGTTTTTTCTACTTTTGAGATAGCATACTCAATTCATACAATCACCTGCCAATTGCCCTACCTTTTACTTTAGTAATTCCTGTTAACCACCACACTAATTTCTAACATCAATACCCTTGCATATATAGTGAAATAACCAAAAATACTAACCTCAATCACTTTATATCACCATAAGACTTCTATTATCAACAATAAATTTCATTTTCAATTAATTTATGATAAAACCACCAAAAATTCCCACAAAATTATATTCTTACCAAGCAACTTACATAAAGCTACTCTCTAAAACATCACCACTAATTTCATTCACATACCTAATTAATTTGATAGTTTACTTCGTAGTTACTACCCCTTTACTCCCAAACATGATTTCCAAGGGAAAAAAAAGAAAATTAGTTTATATAACACAATAACAACTAAATTTAAACAATTTCATTTCTAATAATACTTCTAATGCCATCCATAAATTACCTATTCAATTAACCCATAAGACAACAGGCAATACATTTTACCATCACCCCCTAACTTCCATCACTTTAAAACATATCTTCCCTAACCACATTAAATTATATAACAAAGTAATAATCACTCTTAAATACTATAAAACATAATGATGCATCTGGTGTACACCCTTCATTTTCAACTGACTTATAATAATGCCTCAAAAGCAGATTTTACACATTTTATCCTTATATTACAACCTTCTCCTAAAGAAATATATATGTATATCAATCTCTAAAATTACAACCGGTAGTCAACATTCATTACAATAATATTATATTCCAGTTCCTTTTTAGCTTGATTTCTTCCATTTTCTGCCAAATGCCTCAAATTTTTGTACTCCTGCAATTCATTTTCCAAATTTCCTTTCCCATGTTCCCTTGCTTTAGATTTTAGTTGTTTGGCACCTTTAGGTTTTTTTTCCACCATTCTTTAATTTTTTTCCTCTTGCTGGTTTTTTCTTTGTCCCCCAAGAAGGTTTTAGCAAACGTTTTTTTCCTACTCTCCATTTGGGAATCACGCCTGTAGGAGTAGCCACCTCTTGTATCTCCCCTCCAGTAGCTACAAATTGAATAACATGTGGCTCTTCCTCATGGTCCACTTCCTGGACTTCATCCCTTCCTTGTAATTCTTGTATTTGCTCTTCATTATCCTTCCCCTCCAAAGTTATACTTTGAGGTTTTTTCAAACAATTCTCACATGCAAGCTTAAATGCTTGACTGATTTCCTCTCTCAATATTTTTTGAAATTGCTCCCACGTAAATTCACACATTTTAGTATTTTCGTCTATCTCTTCACCAACGTCCTCCACCTCCATTTTTTCTTCCCCCACTCCAACACTCCAGTAAGCGTAGTTTTCAGTTTGGTACCTTTAGATACATTTCCAGGGTTTTTATAGGTCTTAAAAGAAAAACAGGAGACTTGGGCTAATGAGATACAAAGTTTAGTGTCATCAGTACATTGTTGACAACCCACTCCAAAGCTTTTGATTATCTCAGCCAATAGTCTTAGAGATTAAAGATGGCAAGGTCACCACTAGTCATATCACACCTTGTAGGCAGAACAGCTAGGACTAGAGTAACAGCTACAGCTAGAGTAACAGAACAGCTAGGACTAGAGGCAGTAGGACTAGAACTCACACTGCATTCATCAAAGGTCAATCCCTCTGAGGTCACAAAGCCACAAGGAGAATAAGAATGCATCATGGGGCTGCCCAAGAGTTTAGACCATTACATACGACATTACATATGGACACAGTGGCACTGATCAAACAGAATTTATTCTATAGGGGGCTATGGCTTACTGGAATATCATAGGCTTAGTAAATATGAAGTCCCAAGTACAAGCCCTGGATATGACCTCTTAAGAGAAAAGAGTTGCTTAAATATATTTGCAACTGGAGTGAGTGGAGTGTGGTTTGGTACTTCCACTGAGATAATTGCTTGGTTAATGTATGCCCCAGGATGCCTGTCATTTTTTTAAATAACAATTTTATTGATAACAAAAAACATAAGATAACATGTAACATGTAAGGAAGTATAACATAATTACAAGTACAAAAGAGCTAAGTAAATTCCATGGTATTAACACAATTTGTTTATAGTCAAAACATTATAACTTTATAATACTATGTTCAATTAAAACAAATATCTACCAAAGATGTTGGGTATTCCTTCTTGTTGTGTTAAATACTGTAAAATAGGAAACCATATTGTGATAAAATTAGATGAAGTTGTATGAGCATGACTATCACTGAGGTTGTTTGTGACTTTTGTCATAATATACATATTCCAGAGTTTTGAATTCCAGTTTAGCCTGGTTGGGCCATTTTTGTTTTTCCATTGCAATGTGACAGCATTTTTAGCTCCTGATAAAAGAATAGCTACTCTTTTGTTAATGCTGTCTGAACTGATATCAGATTTCCACCTATTCAAAATAATATGTTCCACCGTAAATTGTATCTTTAATCCAGTTATTTGCTTAATCCGAAGTATGATATCCTCTCCAAAAAATTTCAATTTAGGACACTCCAACCAACAATGAGTACAAGTTCCAATTTGACTGCATTGTTTCCAACATAACAGCTTAACTGATGTTACTGTATGGGCTAGCTTCTGAGGTGTAAGGTACCAAAATGTAAGTATTTTAAAGGTTTGATGTCTATTATGTTAGTATTAAATGGAAAGGATGTCCATATTTGTTTCCGAATATCCTCATCTAAAGATTTGTTGCATATTGAGTGCCACCTGGTCTGATATGATAATAACTTTTCTCCGAAGAGAGTAAAATTAAATAAAGTTTAGAAATTAAATGTTTTTAGATACTCGTGCTTGTTTATATATCTGTTCAAAATTAGTTAAAGGTTGTTGAAGAATAGTAGATAACTGAATTTGAAAGCATAAACGTTTAATTTGTAAAAATTGGAACCAAGGTATAGTAGTTCCTAATTTCTCTTCTAACATTGATTTATTCGTAAGTGTATTTTATGTGTAATATCTTCAAAAGTAGTAAGGTTAGCTTTCTTCCATTTATCATAACTTGGAAAATTTGGCAGTAGATTTTTTTTTATTATTAAAAAAAGTTTGAAATTTAGAGATTGTAGGTACTAATTGCCTTCTATTTTCCCAGGTGGTTAAAATTACTTTAAGAATGAAACTATCTTGTACTCCTTTTGAACGTTCAGAAGAGGTTTGCCAAATTGTTTCTTGAATATTATATGGGTAAGTATAGTACTGTTGTAGTAAAATCCAATCTGTACCCTTGTGGTCTTGTAACATTTTAAGTATATTTGTTAGATGGCTTGCTTGATAATATTAAATCTGGAAACCCTACGTCACCTTGAATTGCATGCTTACATAATGTTGTTGTATTAATTCAATGTCGTTTATAGCCCCCCCTCCAAATTTTAATAATGCATTTTGCCATTTATTTGTGATGTAGGAATTATCATCAGAAGTGCCCTAAATAAGAAGAGAAATTTTGGTAGTATGTTGGTTTTTAGAATATTAACTCTGTTGTGCCATGAAATTTTCTTTTTATGCCAGTTATATAATTGATTTTGAATTTCCTTAAATAATGTATCATGATTAAACTTTTGAAAACTTTTAAAGTCTATTGGGATTTTAATTCCAAGGTATGACATAGTATTTGATACCCATTTCTATTGATTGTCTATATTTATAGGAAAATATAGGACTTCGTTTCATTAATTTTCAATCCCGATATGTTGCTAAATTCATCTAAAATTTGTTGTGACTTGAGTAGTGAAATTGTAGGACGTGTAAGAAAAAAAGTATATCATCAGCAAATAATGAAAGTTTATATTCCTTATTATGAATTTGTATACCATAAATTTTGGAATGAGATCTTATTCTTGCCGCCAGGGATTCCATTACTAAGGCAAATAATACTGGGGAGAGAGGACACCCCTGCTGTGTACCTTGTCTTGCCACACCTCAACCATGTTCATTCACTTGATTGCCAGTAATCATTGGTTATTGGCCAAGCATACCTGGTGCTCTGGTTGGTTCACATCAGCACTATATAGAGGAGACAGGAAGAGGGTAAGCTGTTGTCAGGATCCACAGCAAAACAACGAAGTACACGCTTCCAGGAAGGTTTTATTTTTATTGAAAAGCCATAGATGCATTAACAGGAGCACTGTTAGGAATGGTGGACTACCTAGGCGCATAAAAGGCTATAGGGCATTCGTATGCACCCCCCCAAGCAATACCCAATTAGGTGGACTCCCGTGCGTGGGAGATGGCAAGGCTGTCTAACGGGTGCGGAGCTGGGAATGAAGAACCTCCCATGGAAGGTAGACACAACAACTCCTCCAGTAACTCTTTACAGATAAGCATTGCAGCTGTGAAGCAATTAAGCGCATAGGAAAGAATGCATAGCAATTAGAAAGCCTCTCCACACTCATGGCAGTGTAGCTGACATACTGCCCCCTCAAAAATCAACTCCCCTCCCACCATCAGATATCTCACAGTTATTCCAGGAGATCTCCTGGTTTGCCCAGGAACTCTCGGTGGAATCTGCGGATCAACTGAGGGGCCCGAATATACCCTGCTTCCACCCACTCGAGGTGCTGGGGTCCAAAGTCTTTCCATTCCACCAGATGCAACAGTTTGCCACGTTTGACTTTAGAATCCAAGATCTGAGAAATCTCATAATGTTCCTCGCCCTCGATCAAAATAGGCGGTGGTACCGGACGTTCTGAACGCCATGGGCAGGACCCAGAATCCTTTTTCAGGAGGCTGAAATGAAACACAGAATGCAATTTCCTCAAGTTCTTAGGCAATTCCACATCCACAGCAACATCACTGATAACTTTACGCACTTTAAAAGGCCCAATGTACTTCCACCCAAGTTTTCTGCTCGGTCGCAACATTTGAATGTTTTTGTAGATACATACACCGAATCCCCAGGCTGCAGAGCCCAACCCTCCACCCTCCTCTTGTCAGCCTGTGTTTTGTAAGCCTCCTTAGCCGCATCTAATGTTTTACACAAGAGAGGCCAAGAGTCCCGCAGTTGTTTGCACCACAGCCCTGCCTCCCCAGGTCCCAAGTCCACGTTTCCATCCAGAAAGGGAACTGGCGGGCTATCATAGCCATAGAGTGCTTTAAACAGGGACATTCCCGTCGATGAGTGCCAAGTGTTATTATAGCAGAATTCTGCTAGGGGTAACAAATCGTTCCAATTGTCCTGTTGATAAAGCAACGGAGGTATTGTTCCAATGTCTGATTTACCCTCTCCATTTGTCCATCTGTCTCCGGGTGGTAAGCACTGCTCAAACCCCTCTCCACCCCCATAAGCTTCATCAACTCCCCCCAAAATCTGGAAACAAATTGCGTGCTACAGTCTGAGATCACCTTGGTTGGAAGCATATGAAGTCTCACCACATGCATTAGGAACGCCTTAGCAAGGGCTTTAGCCGTAGGCAGGGAAGCAAAGGGAATGAAATGTGCTTGTTTGGAAAACAAATCAACCACCAAATCATCACAGTCATTGATTTGCTGGGAGGCAAATCCATGATGAAATCCATGGAAATAACTTCCCAGGGTCGGCTTGGGGTGGGGAGAGGCTGCAAGAGACCTGGGGCCTTCCCCGGACGATGTTTACTCATTGCGCAAATTTGGCATGACTGGACGAACAAAGATAAATCCTTGCGCATGAGCAGCCACCAAAACTGTCTCTGGAGCAATACGAAACCTGAGTGGCCCGCCAATTTCGAGCCATGCACAGATTGCAACACTTCCCCCCTGAGAGTTTGGGGAATGTACAGTTTATGACAGTTTATGACCGCGATACCAGCATCCATTCTCCCGTTGCTCGCAATCCCCTACCCGCAATCCCGTTGCATGCAATCTGTTCTGCATCTGCCTCAGAGAAGGCGGAGTTGAATTTGTCAGACCAAGAGTTCGGGGGGGGGCCGTCGGTGTAGGCGGTTTAAGAGGTGGTGAGGAGAGTGGAGGTGGGTCGAGGTGGGCTTGGCTGCGAGTCGTCGCTGCTCCGCCCAAGTGAGAGGGTGTGAACACCGAATCGAGGATCACCTCCCGTTGGCTGTCATGTTGGGGGAGGCGGGATAGCACATCAGCTAACGAATTGGCCGAGCCAGGGAAATGGTGAAGGGTGAACTGGAACTTGGAGAAGAAATCAGTCCACCTAAGCTGTTTAGCATTAAGACACCGGGGTGTTTTGAGAGTCTCTAAGTTCTTATGGTCCGTCCATACCTCGAATGGGACCCTAGCCCCCTCCAGCCAATTTCTCCACGTAAAAAGCGTGAGTTTTATTGCCCTCGCCTCCATTTCCCATACTGACCAGTTCCTCTCCGTGTCACTGAATTTTCTTGGCACATAAGCCAACGGATGCAACAACCTGTCTTCCCCCTTTTGCAAGATGCCCCCCCCATGGCTACATTCGAAGAGTCAGTTTGCACAATGAATTTTTTCAATTCATCAGGGTGAGCCAGAACCGGCTCTGAGGGGAACAGAGCCTTTAGACGCATAAATGCTCCCTGGCATTCTCCAGTCAATGGGAGCACCGCACCTGGTCGCGTAGCCTCCGGACCTTTTCCCTTCATTTTTAAGAGGTCCGTGAGGGGGAGGCTGATTTGAGCAAAGTTGGGCAAAAAGGATCTATAAAAGTCCACAAAACCGAGGAAGGATTGGAGTTGTCATCTAGTACGGGGTACCTCCCACCCCAAGACATCCCGTACCTTCCCCGGGTCCATTTCCAGTCCCTGGTTGGAAATGCAATAGCCCAAAAAGTCAATGTGGGGGGGCGAAGCGTTCGCTGGGGCAATGGCGGACGTGTGTCAGAAGATCCCCAGAACCCCTTCCTGATTCCCGCGCAAAACGCTACGCCAAACGACAGTTCCCGAAACTATAAGGTATGGGAAAAACTTACAAACCTCATCAAAGCTCTAAAAACCAGCCGAAGTCACATTTAAAAAGTCTATTTCAGCAAGAAATCTCGAATACACGAACGGCGAACTCAGCCCTGAAGTCAGTAAAAATGGCGGCCGCGAAAGACGTAAGTGATCAAGCAGCAGCAACCTTCACCAAACAAGACTTTACTCAATGCATGCAAAACTTTAAAAAAGAAATGCTGGACAACATTAACGCTATTTTGCAGCCCATTTCAGAAAGAATTGACGAACTGCAGTTTACACTGCAACAAGTCGCCCAGTCAGCCGAAACGGCCATAGACACGTCAATAGCAAACCAAGAAGATATAAGGTCGCTAATTCTTGAGCATAGGATGTGAGAAAAATTTCTGAAAATCCGTGGCTTTGACGAGCACGCAGAAGGGCAGACGGACTTGAATGCCTTCTTGACAAAATGGCTGACGGAGGTAATAACCTTTGAAGAAGACGCTGAACCAGTATTGGTTCATGCATACCGCCTTGGACCTACAACCTCAGAGAAAAGACGTGGACCTAGAGATATATTAATAGAATTCCTGGACCTCAAAGTTAGAAATAAAGTGATGCAAGAAACGAAAAAAGCAGGGAATTTCAAGCATAATGAGGACACTATATTTATATTCCCTGACATACCACCCGAGGCTCTGCAACTCCGGAGAACCCTTAAGCCGATAACAACGAGACTCAACACTGAAAATATCAAGTATAGATGGGCAACTTCAGGCAATCTCCAAGTACGACATAAAGGAACTCTTTACCAAGCTGCGAACCTGGAAGAAGGCGAAGCCATGCTACACGAGTTGAACATACTCATCCCAGACGAGATGGAAACAGAGGCAATGCAACGCAAAAGGAAGAGAATGGAGAAAACTACTCCAAATAGATGGAAGACTCCTTCTTCTAGGAGAAGAATTCTGTGAACTTTTAGACCAAGTTTTAAGTACTTCTACTGTGAGTTTAAATTGTGCACTGTTTCGGGCTGAATTAACGTTTAAAGAGGGAACTAAACAAATAGCGGGAGGTGGGAGGGCGGGCAGTATAGGGAGTCTACTTTCCAGCTCACAATGTCTTTAATTAGTTTCTATATTGGTTGGTTCTTAGTTGCAGTCTCCATGGTTGGACTCTTAAAGCCCAGTGAGGCTCTTAGTTCCTCACGATGGGACTGGGGGGGGGGAAGGGAGGGGGCGTTTTACAGTTAAGTTGTGTTTGAGTGTTAACTTATCAAAGTCTAAAGATCGTGCCTGTGAATTATGCCAAAGCTTCAGAGCTGGGATCAGACCTACTTCGGTGCTGACCAGAGGGCTGGGTCCTTTCTCTTCTCACCTCCCCTTGCAGCGTCTCCACGATGCTGAAGGATGTGTTTCTGTGTGAAAGCCAAGTGTGTTTTGTGTGGCTGGAGAAAGCCCAATGATTTTAACCACCTTGTATCAGAATTGCTAGCGATGTGCAAATTGTGATTTTCGTTTTGTGAATGTGAATGTTCTAACCTGTTGTTTTTTTTTCTTTCTGTAAACTTGAAAGTTAAGCTGTGCTGGGAGTGGAATTGGAAGTTTAAGGATGAGTCTGTTTCTGGTATTGCTTTCTGTAATAAACTGTGTTCTAGCCTGTTGTTTCCTTTCTGTAACTTGAACTGTATTGGATTGAAATGTTCTGTAAGTTGGGCCTGAAGATGAAACTTCATGAAGTGAAATGATTTTTTGTTATTTCTGGAATGTTTCTGTATTCCTGTGTAATGCTGTATTCTGTACGTGTCTATTGACTCTGTTGTGATTTTTAGTGTAATCCTCAAATGTATGCATGTCCCTGAGGAATTTTAGATGAAAAATGAGGTTTTCAACCCCGAATTTCCATCTTTAAGGGGGAGGGTGTATAGAAATATTAATTTCTATGGGCTTCATGTCTCCCTTTGAATGTTCTATAGGCTTCATGTTTCCCCCTTGGAATGTATCTTGCTGACCCCCTGTTGTTCTGATTTCCTATGCAAGCCAGATGGCTGACCATTTGGTCAGTTGCCTGCCATAAACATTCCTTCACTCACTGGTAGAAGACCAGATGCCCTAGCTGACATGCAAACAGGCACGTAGTAGGCCCAAGGTGGGTTGGCCTCTGGGGTCATTTGCTGCAGAGGGTGGTCCCCAGATCTAGCCTATCCCCCATGACAATCCGAAAGGTGGACAACCCCCTGTCTATTGTAACTGGCTGATGGCCACAGTTGATTGTAATTAGATTGGGGTTTAATTGTCTGATCCCTTGGAAGAGAGCTCAGTTTCTTCTCTTGCTCTCTCCTTCCTGTTGAATTGTACCTGGGAAAGGCTGTCCCAGGCAGAACAAAGGATTCTTTGGTGCAGCTGAGCACATGGCTGCATACTTGCACAAAGATGGGATTTCTGCTGAAGATCCCGTGGGATCTAGTTGGACTGTATACTTGGACATTCTTGACTATGGATCCTCCTGGTAATTATGCATATCTCTAATGTCTAGTCAGGGCCAAGAGCCATAGGTTTTCTTGTTTTGAAATTCTTATTATTCTGATTGCAAGCCTGTACTGAATAAACTTTACTCTTGTTTATAAATACTGTCTGTTTGATGGGTAACTGGACTCCAAGGCTAAACTCCCTGTGCCTAGCTGGCTGTACGCTACCATTGAGCCTTAAGAGTGCATCTCTGAGGAGGTACTAGAGCTGGGTATTGTTGTTAATGTACTGTAAACATGTAGGAGTTTTCCCTCATTCCTAGACAGGCGTGGGGGCCGAAATCTATACACTAGCATCCATGTTTCTGGCATAGATCCTGTAGCTCTGATATTATTACGCACTTTAAGTAGGGTTTCGTTTAATAAGGGAAAAAAGCCAAACTAGTTTCACCTTGGTCCAAGATTAGTACATTTAGTGGACAACAGTGGTTCCCACCAGCGAAAGATAACTCACAATTTACAATTTGGAAAAAAATGGGAATTACAAGAATAATAGATATCCTTAAAAATAATCAACTTCTTAGTAAACTGGAAATTGAACAGAAATATTTGGTTAAGATTCCATGGTTTGAATATTTTCAACTAAGACATTTAATTTTGCAAACATCATTTAAATCATCTATTACCCTTCCCTTAACTAAATTCGAACAAATATTAACTGCAAAAAGTAAAAAGAAAGGATTAATATCAACTATATATCAACTATTACTTACCTCACAATCCTCTAAAGAAACAAGTTATCAGCAAGCATGGAAGAAAGATCTCTCCAGATCCATCTCGGAACAGCAATGGACCCAAATCTGGAAAACACAAATAAACTTTTCTGACAGTCCAGTAATTTTACGATGGTATTTGACTCCAAATAAACTTACACATATGATTCCAAACATTTCTTCATTTTGTTGGAAAGGCTGTAAAGTGAGAGCTACCTTCATTCATAATTGGTGGACCTGTGAACATATAAATGTCTTTTGGAAACAAGTTGTGTTGAAAATTGGGGAAATTGTGCACTGGAACCTACCTCTAGAACCTACCTTATTCCTCCTACATCTATGGCCAAAAGAGGCCCCACCAGAATCTACCAAAAGGCTTGTAAATTTTATGATTACTGCAGCAAAAATTTGTATTGCAACCTACTGGAAACGCACATCTACTCCTAATTTAGAAATCTGGATGCATAAGGTTTGGGACCTTTTTATGTTAGAAAATTTTAACATCTATAATACTGAAATACAGAATCAATGTGAATTATTGAGCCCTTTAAATATTTGGTACCCAATTCTTGATCAAATTGGTATAGATAAATTCGATTGGGAAACAATAAAGTCAGCAAATTATAAAGTACTATTATACAGTTAATGTTTTGTTACAAAGTTAATGGAGTTGGTTTAACGATATTTTTATTAAATAGTAATGTATGTTTGTATTAGGCATAATTCTATTTCCTTTTTCATGTTTGTATCAGGTTTGTATCTTATGACGATCTTGTTATTGCATGTTTGTATGTTGAAGTTCTAAAAATTTTAATAAAATTTATTTTTAAAAAAAGTCAATGTGTGTTTTGTGGAATTCACATTTGGACAGTTTTGCAAACAGTTTGTGCTTATGCAATGTACTCAGTACCTCCCTCACCAGTTTCACATGCGAGGGGACATCGGGGGAGTACAGGAGGATATCATCAAGGTAAATGAGCACCCCCTTAAACAAGTGCTTGTGTAACACTTCATTGATCATGAAGACCCCCGGGACCCCCTGAAGGCCGAAGGGCATCACCAGGTACTCGAATTGACCGAGGGGGTGTTGAACGCAGTTTTTGGCCCGTCTCCTTCCTTGATGCGCACACGAAAGTACGCATCTCTGAGGTCTAGCCTGGAAAATATTTTCCCTTTGGCTACCTCCGCCAGGAGATCTTTAATTAAAGGCATGGGATAGGCGTTGGTGGACAACACTGAATTTAAGCCCCGGTAATCCGTGCAGAGTCGCAACCCCGCATCCTTTTTCTTTCGGAAAAGCACCGGAGCCGCATAGGGGGATGAGGCCGGCCTGATGAAACCCCTAGCCAAATTCTTATCAATGAACTTTCAGTGCTCATCCTTCTCAGCCGGCCCCAATGCTACAGTCTGAATGTCTGTGCAGCGGTAATTTGTCTGCCTCCTCCTCCCCGAATACTCTGGCCTCCCGATACTTGGGAGGAATGGAGAGCAGTTCCTCCTGGCCAAGCATGCTCCAGGGGTTTCTATTTTTATTTATTTATTTATTTATTTATTTATTTTATCCTTCAGTTTATATACCGCTCGAACCCCGAAGGGTCTCTGAACGGTTTACACACAATTTGGTTCCTAACTAGGGCCACAATTTTAGAGGGGTAGGTGCCGTCTCTCATGATCAGCCACCTCCATATGCTTGGCCAATTCCAATCCCCTGTCCGGGGACGTCCAGCCACTCCGGGTAGTCAATCTCTCCGTCACCCAGGAACTAGCGATGGGTTCGAAAGGCGCCCCGAATGGGGGCAACCCTGCTGATGCGGAAAGACCCTGGGGGGGGGTCAGGAACATGTGAGTAGAAGAGGACTTCGGGAGAGTCCCCCCCACTGCACTAGTTACCGGCGAAGTCGAAGTCACCAGTACCGATGCCGTGGTCGGGGGGGGGGTTTCTCGTCCTCGTCATTCAGCTCCTTGGGAGATGGTTTCCCCTCTCCGTCACTCATCTCAAGTTGAGAGAGGCACTGAGATAGGGAATGAAAGATTCCTAACAGAATAGGAACCCAGTGGCATGGCTCACGGCAAGAGGCAGACTCTCTTGATGGGTTGTTGAGAATCCCCTTCCACCAGCTGTACGTTAAGACAGCCAGTATAGCAGTGGAGGGGGAGATCTACTGTTTGCTTGCTATTGTATGGAAAGGGACAGCTGAAACAGTTTCATCTTTAATTGAACAGCAGCAGTTGTGGAGTGGGTGCTGACAGCAACCGAAAAGAATGTGGCTGCCAACCTTTTTTGTTCCTTTGAAATCTACAGGGCAGATGAGGGACAACAGGTGCAGCTGATGCATTATTGTCTATAGTATCTTGACATGCAGCAGAGGCCTGAAAGAAGGAAAGGTGGCAATCCCACAAAGAAACAGCTGGATTTCCAAGTCACAGCTGTTGCTAATTTTGCTGTCAGCCTTGTATGTGGAACAAGAAATATTCATGCCGCTGCACTTGTCTAAGGGCTGTCTGGTTGCCTGTGAAGAGAGATTCAGTGATAGTAATGAGTCATGGGGAACATTATATATTCTTTGACTATGTGATCTATAGGTTTAAGTGAGTAACTGAGAATGTAACTGAGAATGATGTCAGTGTTCCTCCAAATGCCCTGCATCAAGTCCCTCCTTGATAGTTCTGCTGATATTCACATTTGGTGGTTCTTCTGCCTGTGGGAGATAATATAGTCATTGACAGTATATATATCCCTTATAAGGTGCACTTGAGAACTGTGACTCCAGTATCTGTGTATAATGATCTTCATCAGGCAAGGAAAAATATGAATTTATCATCACCAAAAGGCACAGCAGACTGCCTAACAGTTACCCACAAAGTTAGATTTTCTTTTCATTGACTTCACTGGAGCATAATGGTAGCTGTTCTGGGGTGGGGGATTATGGCCAAGAGCCCCCTCTTCACAGTACATATTTATCATTTGTCTCCTGTGTGGGAGATAGTGGTATGTAGTGTTGAGTGACGCAAGGTTTTTAAGCCAGTACACACTGTCTCCACATGATATATTGGAAGCAACCACTCTGTGGTGCTCTGTATACCTATTTCTGACCTTGGAGGTATTGGGAAGGGAATGGGGGCGTTAAAGAGACATATTTTGAGGCCTTGCTCCGCTTTTTTGCTTGCCTACCCTTGTGGGGTGCCTGTTCTTGTATCTCCAGTTGCAGGAATGCAACTAAGATTCCTTCATTTAAATCCAATCTACTAGTGGCCAGGAGCAATCTTAGGATCCCCTGGAGGAAATGGAAAGTTTGGAGGGTAGTCTTTATGGCATCACATCCTCACTGAGCTCCTTCGCCTTCAGAAACTCCACCCTTCCTATGCCCCACCCTCAAATATCCAGGGATTTTCCAAAATGCAGTTGGTTTGGCAACCCAAAGAAAGCTAAGTCCCAGGATGCTTACAGGTATGCATTGCCCCCCCGGCGTCCTCTGCACCCCCACACCACAGCAGCACTGTGGTACACCACGGAGCTGTGGAGGATGAAGTGGGAGCTAAGACGGCTAGAACAAAGGTGGTGGCGTGCTCATGACAAAGTGTCACGAACATCTTATAGGATGCTTATGAAGGCCTATGAGATCGCAGTGAGGGCTGCAAAGAAGGATTTCTATGCGGCCTCCATTGTGTCTGCGACCTCACACCCAACCCAATTATTTAGAGTTATTCGGTCTATTACGACTCTGCCTCAGGGCAGACCAAATAGTAGGGAACTGGCTATTGGCTGTGAGGCATTTGCGAGCTATTTCGCAGATAAGATCATGACAGTCCGCTAGGACCTCCCAGCCACAATCGAGACAGTAAAGGAACTGTAAGCCCCTTGTCCGTCTTCTGGTCCATTACTGGACCACTTCAATCGACTCACCAGGAGGAAGTTGACAGGATCCTGGCAGTGATGAGGCCTACTACCTGCCTCCTTGACCCATGCCCTTCCTGGCTAGTGCAATCTTGCAGGGAGAGCATTCAGGTCCCTCTGGAAGAAATCATTAACTTGTCCCTTTCTACTGGGACTTTTCCAGAGGCTTTAAAGGAGGCGGTAGTTCGCCCACTCTTGAAAAAGCCGTCGCTGGACCCTACAGTCCTGACCAACTACTGCCCAGTGTCGAACTTACCGTTCTTGGGTAAGGTGGTTGAGAGAGTGGTGGTCGAACAACTCCAGGCCTTCCTGGATGACATTTCCATCCTTGATCCTTTCCAGTCAAGCTTCCGCCCTGGCCCTGGGATGGAGACAGCTCTGGTCACCCTTACAGAAGACCTCCATAGACATCTGGATTGAGGCAGGTCAGCGCTGCTGTTGTTGTTATATATCATGGCAGCATTTGATACAGTTGATTACAACCTTCTGACCCACTACCTCGCTGACATAGGGTCTCTCTGTGGCACCCACTAGAATGTGGAGTGCCACAGGGGGTGATCCTTTCACCAATGATTTAACATCTATATGCACCCCCTCGCCCAGTTAGTCTGGAGTTGTGGGCTGGGTTGCCATCAGTATGCTGATGACACTCAGCTCTATCTGTTAATGGATGGTCACCCATCCTCCGTTCCTAGAAATCTGGCTGACGCTTTGGATGCTGTGGCTGGATGGTTGTGGTAAAGTCGATTGAAGTTAAATCCATCAAAGACGGAGGTCCTGTACCTGGGTTGTGGGGGTATGGGGGTGGGCACCAGGCTTCCCACACTGGGTGCTGGCCCAGTCAGTGAAGAGCCTGGGAGTAACAATGGATGCATCCTTATCTATGGAGGCCCAGGTTGCTGCTGTCGTCACATCTGCATTCTTCCATCTTAGGCAGATCAGGCTACTCCCCCCAGGACTTAGCTACGGTGACCCATGCAATGGTCACTTCCAGGCTTGATTACTGCAACTCGCTCTACGCAGGCTTACCCCTGAAGCTGATCTGGAAGTTACAGCTGGTACAAAATACAACAGCGCACCTGATGACATCGACACCTGTGCGGACTCATGTTCGACATGTGCTTTGTCAGCTGCATTGGTTGTCAGTTGAGTACCAGATCCACTTCAAGGTGCTGGTAATCACCTTCAAAGCCTTATATGGCCTGGGACCAACATACCTAAGGGACTGCCTCTTCCCATATACACCTCGAAAAGTGTTGCACTCTGATAGTCAACATCTCCTAGTGATCCCTGGCCGAAAGGACATCCGCCTAGCCTCTACCAGGGCCAGGGCTTTTTCTGCCCTGGTCCCCATCTGGTTGAACATGCTCCATATTGAGATCAGGGCCCTGTGGGCCTGCAAAACAGAGTTGTTCCACCAGGCCTTTGGCTGAGGCAGCGGGCGTCCACACATGCTATCTCCCACCCACTAATAACTAGCCATACCTATCTACATTAATGGGCCAGTTTCTCCCTAAGGCAAGCTGTGATTATTGATTTTATATGTTTATAATGTGTTTAAATTTTATTGTATTTATTGGCTTCCGGTCAGGGGGAAATGGCGATTTGACACATCTTGCAAGTGCGCAGGGTGGACTGGGGCTCCTTTCAACAGTTTGGGTGATTTATTAGCCCAACGCAACCTCCCTCAGGCAGGGGGAGAGTCTGGCAAGCATCAAGACCCTAGAGAAAGTTGAGATTGGTGTGAGCAAGCCTCAGAGGCTTGTTTACACTTTGGTCTCCTTTCTTGAAGTGAGCATTGCATTCAGCACTCAAGGAGCTCACTGAACTGAGGATTCAGCATAAAATTGCCATTTCCTGATCTCATGGACTAAGGGGAATTGAATTGAACGAACAGAAACAGTGCAAAAACCATCATAAACAAACAAGGTAACGATTACGAATTTGCTTACCGGGGGAAGGAGGAAGGTGCATGTGGAGTTATCCGGATAAGAGGAAAAACATATTTAAAAAGGACTGAGTAAAAGTGGACTTTTTAAAAACCAAAAATCAAGGCAAAAAAGAGCTATGAATGGGTTGTTTTGCATTCCTGTGGCTGGGAAGAGACGAGAAGGTGAAACTCACGTTTAAAATCGCGGGACCAAGCTGGGGTGGCGAGACGAGGCGTAAGGGCAAGGTGAAATCCAGGAAGTTATAAAGTGTGCTGGAGTGTGTCAGAATATGAATATAGAGGCACAAGTGCAGAGATAATGTTTACATGTATAAAGTTAGGTTGCGCCTGCAGATAACTTGAGGATACAAGCTTGAGAGATCTGGGCGTGTACTGAGAGGCTCTGTCAGTCTCATCTGTGTGAGGCAGCCTGAAGTCTGATTGGCTGTCGCGACTGTCTTGGTCATACACAGAGATTCTGAAAGTGACAGTTATTCAGTTACTCTCTGTCAGTTGGTGTGTCTGTGAGCTTAACTGTTATTAGCTCTATGTTGATCTGTTATTATATACAAAGTTATTGTTTAATCGTTCACCAGATAATAGTTATATAAACACCATTTGACTTAACCGTATTTGGTGTGGTTATTTAGAGTCTTCCACGAGAAACATTAACAGAAATACTTTCAACAGGGTTATGGGCCCAGTGTGAATAGAATTCACTGTGCTGTGGAGACTCAGATATTTTCTGGTGAGATTAAAATTGAGGTATATGTTCGGGTAAAACAGTTTGGCTGAGGAGGAGAAAAAGCTCCATAGCCAGTCACCCAAGGAGATTAAATAACAGACCAAGGCAACTGAAGAGAGGGTGTATCAGAGTGAGGAGGAGATCAAAAAACAAGTGACTGCGACTGAGAACGTGATGGCACAGTCTGCAGGAGTCATGATGGACAAACTCACATCAAGTAACTACTCAATATGGTCTCTGCGAATGGAGCATTTCCTGAAGA
>NW_015161994.1:415035-439842 GCF_001447785.1 Gekko japonicus | reverse complement strand
GTCTCCTGGAAGAAGAGGCTCGAGTACATGCGAGGCCTGGATTGGTTGCTGTACAACGGGACCGTGGTGAGTCCAGCAGAGGAACAAATCAACAAAGCTTTACAAGAAAAGACAAGTCTACTACAGTGACAGAGTTTTCCCAGCCGACTGCTTCTCGTGTAAGGTTTTGTTACCAGTGTGGATCTCCATCTCATTTAAAGAGAGATTGTAAGGCAAGAAAAAAAACAGCCAGCTGTCTCTAGTTTGAAATCAAATGTACAGGCGAGACTTGTAACTATAGATTCTGACGAAGAGTCAGCAGAATTGTCTAAGGTGAAGCAGGGATCTGTATTTTTCTTTTCACTTGGGGTAAAGCTAGATTCTGTTCTTTGTGTACCAATACTTGAAAACAATTTCCTTTCGGTCAGTTCTTTAGCTAAAACTGGTTTTGTTACAAAGTTTGCTAAAGAAGATCGTACCATATCAAAAGGGGGGGGAAATACTGCTCAAAGGAAGGTTAATGAATAACGTTTATGTGGTTGAAAATGTAACTGCTAAGTCAAAGGTAGTTACTGATAACAAAAGGCATGATAATTGTATTCATCTGTTACATCGTCGTTTAGGTCATGCTAGTTTCCAAACGATTAGAAAAACTTTAGCCCTACTAACAAATGAGAAGATATCTGCTTGCTCTGAATTTCTTGACTGCACAGTTTGCAAACAGGTAAAGACAAAATCATTTCCAGTGGCAAAAAAGAGCAACAGAGTATCTGAGAGACCTTTAGAATTAATACATCTAGATCTGGTGGGGCCTTACCCTCAGAGTCATTCCCAAAACAAATATGCCCTCATAGTCACAGACGATAACACACATTTCTCCTGGGTTTTTTCAATGAAACATAAATCTGATACTTTTAACATTTTTAAGTTTTGTGTCAGAAATATACAGAAACAATTGGGGTTTGAATTAAAGGCCATCCAGACTGATCAGGGAGGTGAATTTGTTTCCTCACAATTTGAACATTGGTTAAAAACAAATGGTGTCACCCACAGACTTACCGATACATGTGTTCCTCAAGAACATGGTTTGGCTGATAGAAAAGGGGGAGTTCTTCAAGGAATGTTACATGCTATGTTAGCAGACGTGGGACTACCCATGTCCTATTGGGCTGAAGCTTTATCAGCCGCTTGTTTTATTTCAAACAGGTTGTACACAGTGTCAGTAAAGGACATACCATACAGGTTACTGTACAAAAAGGATCCAAAGCGTGATTTCTTAAGGGTTTTTGGTATGAAAGCCTGGGTTCATATTCCTCTAAAACATAGGCACAAAGGAGGTCCTAAGACAAACAAACTTATTTTTATAGGATATCAAAGCAACATGAAATCTTATAGATTCACAAACGAACACAAAAAGATTACTTTCAGTAGATCTGCTAGTGTGCAAGAAAGTGCAAACTGGCAAAGGTTACACGGATATGAAGATTCAAAACAGGTAGTTCTACCTTTGTCTGAAAGGGATAAGAGTCTTGATCAAGACTCAGTAGATGTTCGAAAACAAGAGGTTAAATTTCCAGAAAAGGAGGAGACTACCAATCCACTAACATTTCCTGAGGTATGTGAATCTACAAGATCTAACAAAGGAATCCCACCTCAGAGATTTGGCCAAAGTATAGTTGTCAACAATGTATATGTTAAAGAACCTGTAAGTTTTCAAGAGGTGCAAGCTCTTGATAGTGTACAAAAACAATTATGGTTAGATGCTATGCAGGAGTATGATTCTCTGACAGAGAACAAGGTATTCAACCAATATCATTGGTTGTAGATGGATTTATAAAATAAAAAATCTGCAAAATGGTGAATTGCAGAATAAAGCCAGACTAGTGGCAAGGGGATTTACACAAGTTCATGGGTGATTATGATCAAACTTTTTCCCCATGTGTTAAATCAGAGTCACTAAAAATTGCTCTGTGTAAAGCAGGGGCACAGAGAAAAAGGGTTGATCATTTTACAGCTTCCCACTGGCAATTTACATTCCTTTAAAGCTCTTTAACTTTGTTTTCCTCGGAGAGCGGAGACAAGGCGTCCTAGTCGTCAGCGCGTGCGCATTGTCTCCGTATCAGCATTTATCTCGAACGCTCAAAGATGCAGGTTTTGAGCAAGGGATCTCTGAAGCATGTAGCTTTACAAAGCTAGTGGGAGAGTCAGAAGTCCAACTGTTAGTATTTGTGGACGATGTTTTATTAATATATGACTCAGATGAACAATTGAAATGGTTCATGACAGTGGCAGAAAGAATGTTTAGAATTAAACATCTTGGTCCTATATGTAACTACTTAGGGATAGAGGTAACACAAAACTCTGAAGGTTTCTATGAACTAAGTCAAATGAAGAAAATAACAAAGTTGTTGGATGAATATGGTTTAGCAAATGCTAATGAGGTAGAGTCACCGATGTCAACAAGTTATCCGAAAGAGCCTGATGATAAGATGTTTACTGATGTGTGTAAGTATCAGTCACTCATAGGTTCACTGTTATACTTGGCATGCTGGACAAGAATGGATATTTGTTATGCAGTCAATCTTTTATGTCAGAAATGTAACAAACCGTACTATAAAGATTGGGTTGCTGCTAAACGCATATTGCGCTATCTGAAAGGCACTATAAACCACAAGCAAGTTTTAAAAGTGTCTGGTGATATTACATTGCATGCTTACTGTGATGCAAGCTGGGCAGACCGCCCTGATGGCAAGTCTACAACGGGTATTGCAATCTTCTTGAATGAAGCACTGGTGATGTGCAAGTCAGTTAAACAGTCCCTGATTGCAAACAGCACCTGTGAATCAGAGTACGCTGCAGTAAGTCAATGCATATTAGAGCTAGAATGGATTTATCAGGTGATGATAGACATGAGGATTGAATGCTCTATACCAATAACTATTAGTTGTGACAACTCAGCTGCAATACATTTAGCGGAAGAACACAAGCCAGAAGCAAGCATATTCTAATACGCTATGTGAATGTCAGAACAACTGTGTCTGAAGGTTATGTAAAACTGCATAAGTGTAAGTCAGAATGTAATCTTGCTGACATATTTACAAAGCACTTATGTACTGTACTATTTGTGAAACTTAGAGATGGTTTGAATATCTCTCACTGTGCCTAGGAGGAGTGTCAGAATATGAATATAGAGGCACAAGTGCAGAGATAATGTTTACATGTATAAAGTTAGGTTGCGCCTGCAGACAACTTGAGGATACAAGCTTGAGAGATGTGGGTGTGTACTGAGAGGCTCTGTCAGTCTCATCTGTGTGAGGCAGCCTGAAGTCTGATTGGCTGTCGCAACTGTCTTGGTCATACACAGAGATTCTGAGAGTGACAGTTATTCAGTTACTCTCTGTCAGTTGGTGTGTCTGTGAGCTTAACTGTTATTAGCTCTATGTTGATCTGTTATTATATACAAAGTTATTGTTTAATCGTTCACCAGATAATAGTTATATAAACACCATTTGACTTAACCGTATTTGGTGTGGTTATTTTGAGTCTTCCACGAGAAACATTAACAGAAATACTTTCAACAGAGTGTGCTTCAGAGGATCGGAAGTGCAGAGAAAAAGCGGAGGACCGGAAGTGAGCAGGGGAACTCCAAAAGAAAGAACATTGAAAGGTGAAGCCAAGGAAGTGACGAAAGGTACTGGAGCTACTTCGGAGGACCGGAAGGACAGTGGAGAAGAAACGATGGACCGGAAGTGCACTGGGGGACCTGAAAGGAGTGAACACCGGAAGGGACAAGGCTTTCAAACAGGAAGTGGGTGAAAGAGACCTTCTCTAGACTCTAAAATCATAGAGTTTTTGGGCCCGCCATTTTGTGGAGGACAAAACTTTAAAATTTAATTTTAAAAGCTGGAGAACTATTAAGAGGCTCGAAAAAGCGGTGGTTTGACTCAGCGCACCAAGATCTATTGAACTGTGTTAGTGGTTTCTTCGCAGCTTCAACAACGGATTTGAGGCACAGGCCTAGAGCAGCATCGGTTACAACACCAAAAATGGCCAAAGCTAAAGACAAAGAGTTACAGGCGGCTATGGACACAGTGGAACAAAGGATGACAGTCGCATTCCAAGATATGGGGAAGCAAATGAAGGACCTGAAGGACCTGATTGTATCGGAGGTGGCTGAACTTAAAAAAGAAGTTGGAGACAAGCTTGAAAAGGAGGTAGGAGAATTAAAAAAGGAGTTCCAAAGCCTGTCGCAAAAGACAGTGAAAATAGAACAAAAAGTTCAAGACGTAAAATTAAAAGTGGACACGGTGGCGAAGGAAAACAAAAGACTGGATACTATGGCAGAATATAGAGCAATGCAAACATACATCTGGTTAAGAGGAGTGGAAGAACAATCGGAGGATGATATCAGGAATAGAGTGATTAAAGCTTTTGCAGAGTACCTTAAAGATGATGCGGATGACATTGAATATAACTTTGACTTGATTTATAGAGTAAACTCTGCGTATGCAAAGCAAAAGAAGCTACCAAGGGATGTAATTGTACAGCTCTTAACCAAAAGGATGAAGGAAATCATTTTGAGGAAGCAATTTACAGATCCCTTTGAAATAAAGGGAAAGAAGATAATGATTATAAAAGAGCTTCCTAGAGTAATTGTGCAAGAGAGGAAGAAATATAAAAAGCTTACGGATGAGTTGAGAGCGATGGATATAAGATACAGATGGGAGATACCACAAGGTCTGAATTTTAACTTTCAAAACCAAAGGCAGACAATTAAAACCACGGGACGAATGCTGGAATTTATGTATGAAAATGCTAAAGACTTTGCTGATAAGTAATGGAAGATCATGATGGAGTACAAAGCAATATCATGGAATGTAAATGGACTCAATTCACCAAACAAAAGGAAAATGGTGAAACATTGGCTAGAAAAACAAAAATGTAATGTAATTTGTCTACAAGAAGTTCATATAAAAAAACCCGGATTGTAAATATTTGACCGCTAAAAAATGGGGAGAAGAATTTTATTCGCTGGCAGGAATAAAAATAGGGGGACTGTGACATATATTAAAAAATAATTTGATCCTAAAGAAATTTTTAATGACAAAGAGGGAAGATATATTGCGGTTGAAATGACGATGTATCAAAAGAAAACTTTGGTGGTAAATGTTTATGCCCCTAATGGAGCAAAAGAAATTTTTTTGAAGATTTGACTCGAGAGCTGGATCAAATGACTTATGAGCAAATAATACTGACGGGAGACTTTAATGGTACAGTAGATAATAAAATAGATAGAAGATCGAAAAAGCCAAATGAAAAAATAGGGAAATCGCCTAAAGTTTTTCTTAAGTTGACCAAACAGGAGAATTTAGAGGATATATGGAGGAAATGGAACCCTACAGTTTAAGACTTTACCTTTTACTCAAATAGACATGATTCTTTTTCAAGGACTGACATGATGTGGGTGACGGAAGATTTAGCATTGAAAACAAGAAAAATTGAAATTATGCCAAAAGTGAACTCAGACCATAACCCAATATTATGGATCAAAACAATTGGGGAAGGGTCAAAACAATTGGGGAAGGGTCAAAACAATTGGGGAAGCTTGGGATCTATTTAAAACTACGATCCTAGAAGCTCAAAAAATATATATTCCGCAGGTTAGGAAAGGCACAAACAGGTATAGGAAAAAGCCTGCATGGTTAACAAACAGAGTAATGGAGGCTGTAAAAAGTAAAAAGAATTCCTTTAAGCAGTGGAAAGCTAGTCACAGTGAGGCTGATAAAACGGAACACAGGCTATGGCAAATAAAATGCAAGTCTGAGGTCAGGCAGGCAAAAAGGGAATATGAGGAGCATATAGCAAAAAACGTAAAAACCAACAATAAAACTTTCTTCAAATACATTAGAAACAGGAAACCAGCCAGGGAGGCAGTGGGGCCCTTGGACGACCAAGGGGTAAAAGGAGTATTGAAGGATGATAGGGAAATGGCTGAGAAGCTAAATGCATTTTTTGCCTCCGTCTTCACTGTGGAAGATGAGAAGTGCTTGCCCACTCCAGAACCACTGATTTCAGGAGGGGTGTTGAAAGACCTGAGTCAGATTGAGGTGACGAGAGAGGAGGTCCTAAAACTGATAGACAACTTAAAAACTGAAAAATCACCAGGCCCAGATGGCATACATCCGAGAGTTCTGAAAGAACTCAAATGTGAACTTGTAGATCTCCTGACAAAGATATGTAATCTTTCCTTAAAATCTGCCTCCATTCCTGAGGATTGGAAGGTAGCTAATGTCACTCCCATCTTTAAAAAGGGTTCCAGAGGAGATCCGGGAAATTACAGGCCAGTCAGTCTGACGTCGATACCGGGTAAATTGGTGGAAACCATTATTAAGGAAAGAATTAGTAGGCACATAGATGAACAAAACCTATTGAGGCAGACTCAGCACGGTTTCTGTAAGGGAAGATCTTGTCTCACTAACCTGTTAGTGTTCTTTGAGGGGGTGAACAAACATGTGGACAAGGGGGATCCAATAGATATTATTTACCTTGACTTCCAGAAAGCTTTTGATAAAGTTCCTCATCAAAGGCTCCTAAGTAAGCTCAAAAATCATGGGATAGAAGGACAAGTCCTTTTATGGATCAAAAACTGGCTAGTTCATAGAAAACAGAGAGTGAGTGTAGGTGGGCAATTTTCTCAGTGGAGGGTGGTAAGCAGTGGGGTACCGCAGGGATCAGTACTTGGTCCACTGCTTTTTAACTTGTTCATTAATGATTTGGAGATGGGAGTAAGCAGTGAAGTGGCTAAATTTGCGGATGATACAAAGTTGTTCAGGGTGGTGAAAACCAGTGAGGATTGTGAGGCACTCCAAGGGGATCTGTCAAGGATGGGCGAGTGGGCGTCAACATGGCAAATGGGGTTCAATGTGGCCAAGTGCAAGGTGATGCACATTGGAGCCAAAAATCCTAAATATAAATACACATTGATGGGGTCTGAACTGGCAGAGACTGAGCAAGAGAGAGATCTTGGAGTTGTAGTGGATAACTCACTGAAAATGTCGAGACAGTGTGTGACTGCAATAAAGAAGGCCAATGCTATGCTGGGGATTATTAGGAAGGGTATTGAAAACAGATCAGCCAATATAATAATGCCCCTATATAAATCAATGGTGAGACCTCATTTGGAATACTGTGTGCAGTTCTGGTCACCACACCTTAAAAAGGATATTATAGCTTTGGAAAAAGTGCAGAAAAGGGCAACTCGAATGATAAAAGGGTTGGAACACTTTCCCTATGAGGAAAGGTTAAAGCGCTTAGGGCTCTTTAGCTTGGAGAAAAGACGACTGAGGGGTGACATGATCGAGGTTTATAAGATTATGCATGGGAAAGAGCAGGTAAAGAAAGAGGTACTTTTCTCCCTTTCTCACAATACAAGAACTCGTGGGCACTCCATGAAATTGCTGAGCGGTCGGGTTAGAATGGATAAAAGGAAGTACTTCTTCACCCAAAGAGTGATTAACACTTGGAATTCACTGCCACAGGAAGTGGTGGGTGCTACAAGCATGGATGGCTTCAAAAGGGAATTAGATAAGCATATGGAGCAGAGGTCCATCAGTGGCTATTAGCCACAAGGTATAGCTAGGGGCTCTGGGGCAAGTGATGCTCTGTCTTCTTGGTGCTTGGGGGGGTCAACAGTGGGAGGGCTTCTAATGTCCTGGCCCCACTGCTGGACCTCCTGATGGCACTGGTATTTCTGGCCACTGTGTGACACAGAGTGTTGGACTGGATGGGCCTTTGGCCTGATCCAACATTGGCGTCTCTTATGTTCTTATGTTCTTATTACAAAAGAAGGGAGAAAGCAGTTGAGGTGGAGATTGAATGAAGATTTACTGGATCAACAAGAGATTGTGGACACTATAAGTAAAGAAACTAAGCATTTTTTTCAAATAAATATGACGCAGAATAATGAGAGGACTGTTAATTTCCTTAAACAGTAGAGAAAAGCGAAAAAGATTGGAGCAACAAACTACAGTGATGGAAAAAATCCGAGTGAAGGAGAAGGAGTTAAAGAAAAGGCCGGGTAAAAAGAAAATAATAAGAGAAATACAGATTCTGCAAGAGCAACTTAATGCCTTAATGAACCAAGAAATTTATTGGAATTTGAAAAGATTACAACAGAAATCTTTTGAAGAGGCAAACAAACCGGGGAAATTTTTGGCGTGGCAATTGAAAAATAGACAAGAAAATAAGTTCATAAGTAAAATAATTGACGGGGGGAAAGAAATTGTGGACAATAATGGAATTAAAAGAGTGTTTTTCAAGTACTATGCAAATCTTTTCAAAAACAAATTAATTGACAAAATTAAAATAAAGAAGTATTTGGAAAAAGTAAATATGGAAAAAATATCTGAGAAATTTAGAGCGTCATTGAACAACCCTATAACAAAAGAAAAGAAATACACAGCTATTCAAGAGGAAAAGTTAGGAAAGGCTCCAGGACCAGATGGATTTACAGTAAAATTTTATGAAAAACTTAAAGAGGAGCTGATCCCAATCTTTGAACTTTTGACAAATGATATAAGAGAAACGAAAAATATACCGAACTCATGGAAAGAAGCTACAATTTCACTTATTCCAAAAGAAGGCCAAGACTTAACAAATGTGAAGAATTATAGACCAATTTCTCTTTTGAACAATGATTACAAGATATTTGCAAAAATTATCTCGGAAAGACTAAAGATGTATTTGCAGAGTGTAATTGAAGAGGAGCAAGTAGGGTTTTTGCCAAATAGACAGATAAAGGACAATTTAAGAGTGGTGATTGATGTAACTGAATACTATGATAAATACCCGGAGAAAGAAGTTGGTTTTTTCTTTGTTGATGCAGAAAAAGCATTTGACAATCTAAATTGGGACTTTATATATGGACTGATGGAGAAAATAGAGATGGGAGAGCATTTTAGGAATATAATCGAAGCGATTTACTCGGAACAGAGAGCAGCTTTGGTAATCAACACGGATGTACCAGAGTACTTTAAAGTGCAGAAGGGGACAAGGCAGGGCTGTCCCTTGTCCCCATTACTTTTCATTTGGACTTTGGATGTTTTGTTGAGACAAATCAGAGAAGATAAAGAAATTAAAGGATTAACCCATAAAGGTTACTCTTATAAATACAGAGCTTTTGCTGATGATGTAATGTTTATGGTTGAAGATCCTATAAGGAATTTACCATGGTTAATGGAGAAGATAAAAGAATTTGGGGACTTAGCTGGTTTTTATGTTAATAAGGACAAGTCTAAGGTAATGTGTAAGAATATGAATGGGAAAAAGCAAGAGGAGTTGAAGAGGTTGATACAATGTGAAGTGGTGAAAAAGACCAAGTACTTAGGTATAGACTTGACTATGAAAAATATAGACCTTTATAAAAATAATTATGACAAACTGTGGTGCAAAATACAGCAGGACATTTTGAAATGGAATACCTTAAATTTATCATTGATGGGAAGAATTTCAGTGGTCAAAATGAATATTCTGCCGCGTTTGATGTTTTTGTTTCAGACAATTCCAGTAGTACGAGATGTGAAGGTTTTTAATATGTGGCAAAGAGAAATATCATTTGTCTGGGCTGGGAGAAAACCACGTATTAAAATGAAGATTTTGTGTGATGCTAAAGAAAGAGGAGGACTTCTGTTGCCTAATTTTAGACTATACCATGATGCGGTGTGTTTAACTTGGTTACAACAGTGGATTATGTTAGAAAATAAGAAACTCTTGGCGTTAGAAGGGCATGACTGTAAGTTTGGTTGGCACGCCTATTTATGGTATGAGAAAGCGAAAATGGATGGTTTTTTTTAAACACCATTATATCAGAAAGGTTTTGTATGATACATGGGTAAAATATAGAAGGTTCTTCTCGGATGAGAGACCTTTGTGGATAGTACCGGCAGAAGTAATTAAACCCTTTTCCGCATATAAAGGGGAAGATTGGGTGCAGTATAAAGATATGTTAAAATTGGTGGGCAAAACATATGACATGAAAATGGAAGAAGAATTGGCTTTTAGATATGGTTGGCTACAATATAGACAAATCTATGACTTGTACAAAAAGGATAAAAAAATTATGGGTTTAGGCAGATATATAATGACTTGGAGAAAGTATGGATAGAGGGAGGTAAAAAATTAATTTCAAAAATGTATAAAATATTGTTAAAATGGTATACTGAAGATGAGACAGTGAAAGAGCAAATGATAAAATGGGCAGTAAATATGAACAAAGAGATAATGATGTCATCTTGGGAATATTTATGGGAAAATGTGATGAAAATTTCAACATGCAATAATTTAAAGGAGAATTGCTATAAGATGATGTATAGATGGTATATGACACACAAAAAATTTGCCAATATGAATAGTAATATGTCTAACAAATGTTGGAAATGTAAAAAAACAGAGGGTTCGTTTTATCATATGTGGTGGACTTGTGAAAAAGCAAAAAAGTATTGGACTGAGATACATGCAGAAATGGAAAAAAATGTAAACTGTAAATTTAAAAAGGAACCGGAAATACTACTTTTGGGACTGAAAATGGAGGAAGTAAATGTAGCAAAACGGACATTAATGTGGTACATGATAACGATGGCTAGAATGACTTATGCACAGTGTTGGAAACAAGATAAAGTACCAGAAGTTGGAGATTGGATGAAGAAATTACTTTTTATGGTGGAAATGGACAAATTGACGAGGAAACTTAATAATTTGGAAGCAGAGGACTTCTTTGCAGACTGGAAAGATCTTAAGGACTATGTAGAAAAAAACTGGGATGTAAGAGACGGTTTATTTAGCTTTGAAAATTATTGAAGTTGACAAATAGTAAAAATGTAGATCGAAATGTATAATCTAAAGAGAGAAAATTAGTTACCTTTGGACATAAAGGACAATATGGAAAAGAAGAAGAAATAAGATTTGGCCAGGAGGTTGGAGCACTGTGGGAAGCCAAATAAGGGGGGGGAAGGGGGGAGGGGAGGATGGTATGGGTTTTAATGTTGCAGAGAATATGGGACTATGTTTATCATATCCTAATAAAGTTGTTTTTTTTAAAAAAAAAAATTATTGTATCTATTGAAATGTTGTAACCTGCCCTGAGCCCGTTTACGAGATGGGTGGGATATAAATGCAAAAAATAAATAAATAGATTGGCTTCATGATACAGCTTAATCCCAGGCAATTCTAAATTATGATGAAGGCTCTCTTCTCCCTTCCAAGTTGTGATTCTGCTAATTTTTGCACCTTGTAATGGTGTTACTCCAGCATAACACAACGCTGGTGACATAGTGGTGCCTAAATCCACTATGCTGGCATTCCTTTGGATTCTGCTGGTACAAAGGGATCTCATCTCTACCCTCTCATCTCTACTCCAGGTCAGGATTACAATGAAAGGCTGTAACAGTTACAATCCTTACAAATAATGCATGATGCCTTGTTTTGTCTATAGTGTATGCTTTCTGAGCTTTATGTGCTGTTTTCTGGTTAAATTACCTACAGATTTCCTCCTTCCATAATAATTGGGCTTTTTTGTTATCACATACACTTTTAAAATATTTATTATATCATTATGTGTGTGACTGTGTATAAAATTTGTGAATCACCCAATCCCCGCTACTGCGTGGCTCTGGGTAACATTTGATAAAACATCAGAACCATAGCATAAAATGTGTAAACAATACCAATACAACAAACTGAAAACAATCAAATCTAAAAAATCAGATGGCAACGTTTTACAATTTTTTCATTCTGGACTGTGGCCACCTCATGGGTGGGGGAAGAGGAAGAGAACAGTCCGGAGAAGAGGAGAGAGGAGGGTGCCAGCCATGATGGGAACTGTTGCTACACTCTACCAAAAGTCTGGCAGAACATCTCTGCCTTATAGCCCCTGCAGAATTGCATAAGGTCTCACAGGGCCCTGATGGTATCTGGCAGACAGTTTCACCAGGTTTGGGCCAGGACCAAAAATGCCCTGGCCCTGGTCAAGGACAGCTGGATATCTTGGGGGCCAGGGATCACCAGCAGATTGCTATCCAAGAAGCGTAGCACTCTCCCAGGGACACACCGCAGGAGATGGTCCCACAGATATGTAAATCTCTGACCGCTCAAGGCCTTGAAGGTCAACACCAGACCTTTAACTTGACTCAGTATTCCACTGGAAGCCAGTGCAGCTGGTGCAGCACAGGTTGTATATCCATGACATTCCCATTAGAATAATGCCGCCGAGTTCTGGATCAGCTGGAACTTCCAGGTCAGTCTCAAGGGCAGGCCAGTGTAAAGCAAGTTACAGTAGTCTAGCATAGAGATTACCATTGCATGGATTACTGTGGCTAGGTCAGGGCATGACAGGAAAGGAGCTAATTGCCGAGCCTGGCACAGATGGAAAAATGCCAGCCTGCTAATGTGCATGACTTGGGCCTCTATGTTCGAGGAGGCATCCAAATTCATGCCCAAACTCTCAACAGACTACACTGGTATCAATAGCACCCTGTCAAGAGTGGGAAGTCTATGCTCCAGCCCTGAAGCCAGCACCCCGCCACAGAACCTCCATCTGAGAGCCAGTTTGGTGTAGTGGTTAAGAGCAGCGGACTCTAATCTGGAGAACCGGGTTTGATTCCCTACTCTTCCACATGCAGCTGCTGGGTGACCTTGAGTCAATCACAGTTCTCTCAGAAGGAGAGAAGAAAGAGGGGAACAATAAGGATATCGGGGGTTGCCAGGAGGAAGTAAAGAGGAAATAGTGTGAGAAGGGTGATACGGGGGAGATGAGGTACTTCCCACAAGTCCTTGAGGGTTCCTACCATAAAACTGGGCCATAGTTTTCTCAGGTAGAGGCTGCCAGCAGGAGGGAAGGGGGGAAAGCAAAGGCAAAGGTTCCCTTGCTCGAAAGCCAGTCGAATCCAACTCTAGGGTTGCGGTGCTCATCTCCATTTCCAAGCCAAAGAGCCAGCGCTGTCCGAAGATGTTTCCGTGGTCATGTGGCCGGCATGACTAAACACCAAGGCGCACGGAACGCTGTTACCTTCTCATCGAAGCAGTACCTATTTATCGACTTGCAATTTCTTGCTTTCGAACTGCTAGGTTGGCAGGAGCTGGAACTAGAGACAGGAGCTCACTCCATCATGCGGCACCCTGGGTCTCGAACTGCTGAACTACTGACCTTCCACAGCCTGCAGTTCAGCATCTTAACCACTTGAGCCACTGTAGCTCCTACTAGGGGGGAAAGACAGGGGGGCAAATAAAGGTCGGTTGGCTGGTGGGTGAGAAGGAGAAAAGGAAGCAGGCTAAGGGGGTAGTGGAGAATTGCAAAATGAAATGCAGCCCAAAAGTCCTTGCAAGTCCCCCTCTTGTGTGTTCCATTTATACATCACTTCATGTCTTCAGAATAAAATAATTTTAACAAAGACTTTGCCTGCCTTGTCTGAAGTTAAATTTGAAAGTGCTGGATTCTTTTAGCAGAGCTAATATGCTTAGCGGAATAAAAGCAATGCAGCACATGTGTGTATTTAACTTTAAGAAAAGTTTATTAGAAAAATAAGGGAAAGAAACAAAACAACACCATCCTAACTAACTAGTCTACATGTTTCTTGTTTGTTTTCTCAAACTCATGTGAGTGAGAGAACAAAGGAAGAGACAGTTTCCCCCTAAAAGGGCTACCCCTGTGTACGTGACAAATTGCATGTAGCATCCTAAATAAATTGATCAGCCAATAGATACTCCCAAACTCATCTCATTAGGAATGATACCTCCCTTTCTCTGCCAGGAAAAACGTGCCTAACACCTAATAGGTTCTAAGCTAACTAAGTAACATTAGCATACATAAACAACAATTTAACTCTTTCATGACTGAAGCCTGGCACTTGCCAAATCCTATCAGAAAGCCTCTTTATTGGATGCCGGATACAATAAGATAGTTTTTTCCCATTTGTTGTGGCAGCTTTGCATCACCCAGCATGGAGTAATTTAATAACTCCGACAAGATGTGTCAGTATAATGGTAGGTATGTCAGTGAACCAGCTTAGAGTCTTCTTTGCAACAGTTTAGATAACATAAAACCAGCTTCAGATAAACCATTTGCCAAAAAAGCCACCAAGGAGTGGGATTTTGCTTAAAAAGGTGACATGCCTCCATCCACTATGTCATACTGTCCACTTTAGCTTCTATGGACCCTTTGCCTCGGAGACCAGGTGTGGTCACATGAGCTGTTTGATGTGATGTCATTGCTGTTACCCCACAGATTGAAAAGGTACAGTCCATCAACATTGTCCCTCTCCCATTCCCCAGTTGTTGTCATCCCCGGTTCTCACCCCTCTCTGATTGCAAGTTTTGTGACACCAGAAAAAGCCCAAGGTTTACAGATGTAAGTGGCTTCACCCTGCATTTCTGGATGTCTGAACTCTTCATTGTGAACTCAAACCATTTGGGAAGTTTGAACCTTCCATTCCATTTTCACTCTTTTAAAAAATCAGTTCACAATGTGTGCATCATTGGATCTTTGCATCAGTGTTGTGAAATACCACTTGTGCATTTCTGCACAGCAATATTTTGTTGGGATCAGGAGCCCACAGGGTGGTTGTTTTTGAGCAGCAAATTCAAGAAAAAAGCCCCTTTCTCCTGTTTCTTGGGGTGGGACAGCGGTAGAAACAGTCCTTAGTTAGGCTCCCATATCAGTGGCCATGATTCTACCCCCAGAACTTTACTCCAAGTCATGTCACAGTATTCCTCTGGTGGGAAAGTGACGTGGGGCACCCTCATGTGCCAACTGGACAAGGCATGCCCTGGCAAGGGAATGTCTACCAAGAAAAATGTTGGAATCTCACTCTCCAGTGAGCCAGGTAGCGTTGCTGGAGAACCACTCTCCTTGTTCGGACAAGTGTTAATCTCTCGTGCTGATGCTGCAGGAGCATCAAACACAGTTGTAGGCTATACATGAGAAGTCCAAAAGAATTCTCATGAGGATCCATTTTTTTGATGTTGAACAATCTGACAGACAAGATTCAAAGATGAGCAAGAAAAGGAGTAAGATCAGGCAGGAAAGGGAGTGATTTCTGGAGGAGAACTACGGTTGTATAGGAACCAATGAGATCACAATACTTGGTGGAGGGATTGCTGAGCTGTCAAAAAGAAGCAGTGCTTCAAATACGCGCTTCTGTGCATGCACAATAAACAGATTTTTTAAAAAGGATGCTCCCCGACCACCACTTTGTGCTTACCATGTAGCAATAATATGAACAGTCAACCATGGGGTGAGCATGCGGTGCAGTGGGTTAAGGGTAGATGTTTGGACAAAACTCTCTGGCACAAAAAAATACAGATAAAATTAGAAGCACAGCCAAACTCACTAAGCCTGTCATCTGACTGCAGCCATCATCTAAAATTAATATTATATCATGATATAACATGCGCGCATGTACACACACACACACACACACACATATATATGGATTCAGAGCATAGGTATATGACTAAGCCCCTCTCCCTGTGTGTAATGGCAAGTTTGTATATGGTGAGATATATAGAACAAAGTTTGACTCCAGTGGCACCTTTAAGAACAACAAAGTTTAGGTTTCCGGTTTATGGCGGCTTGCTCTTGGATGTGTCCCATCGACCCTCCGATGGCAACGCGCCAAGCCGAGGCGATCAGAAGGGGTCTTGGCTGGTTCCAGACCCCCATAGAGTCTCAGCCTGGGGAGCCAGGATAAACCTCTCCCAAGGCAACAGATGAGGGATTTGAGGCTTGCCTGTCCCCGAGAGATACTGACACTGTGGAGCCAGTATGGTGATGAGAGCCAACCTCTGGACAAGTGGACAAGAAAATAAGCAAAAATAAACCTGGCAATAATCAAACTCGTCTAAACAGTGAGTTAATCAAACTTCTGTATAAGTGCGGAAGTCTCAACTTGCTAAATTGACCGGAGAAAGAGCGGTGTGTGGGGAAGGCTTGGAGATCCACCCACCCTTTAAGCAGTACAAAAAGGGAAGAAGGAACTAAACTTACCCCTCGAGACTTCATTTAAGCGTGAAAGCTGTATTTTAAGCCCAAGAACGTGGAATTCAGAGAAAATTTAATTTAAAACTAAAACTTTTCTTCACTGTAAATGAATGGCTGGGAGGGCGAGTAGAATGGCGGCGGAAAAGAAACTTCTACCAGGAACTACTACACCAATTACTCCCAGTCACCCACAGGAAGTGGCTGCAGACTTTCCCAATATGCTTGCTGCAGTTCTGCACCCTCTGCTAGACCAAATGTCTACAATTAATACCAAGCTGGATTCCGTTCAAAAGCAACTTACCCAAATGGAAAAAAGAGCCAATAAGACAGAAAAAAGGATCGAGAAAGTTGAAACAAGGACTATTGATATTAAGCAACAACTAAAAGAAGTTAAGAAGGAAAGAAATACGGATAAAAATCAACTACTTCAACTTCAGCTTGATAAATCTATGCATGTTTTACGCTTCCAAGGAGTTCCTGAACAGAAGGGGGAAGACATAAAAACAACGATAAGTGGAGCGATAGCTTCAATTTCAGACCTTAAACAGGAAGATCTACAAAGTGACATGGACTGGGCATACCGTACCTACCCTGATTTTATAAGAAAAAATAAACTGCCTGGCAAAATTTACGTTAAATTCTCAAAGAGAACAATGAGAGACAATGTTTTAAAAGCTACCGCGGGAAAAACACTTAAAATCAAAGAAGAAGAAATTAAAATTCTGAAAGACATTCCATTTGAGATCCAGAAATGAAGATGACAGTACAAAGACTTAATTCTTTTTCTACAAGACAAAGCAATAACCTACAGATTGAGCTTCCCAGAAGGAATCGTGTTCAAATACAATGACAAGAAAGTTAAAATTGACTCTGTCCAAAAGGCCAAAAACTTTTTGAAAAAACAATTGGGCATAGATAAAGACGAGGACCCTAATCTGGAAGAAGGAGAGGAACCCAGTGAGGAAGAAGCGGATAATTCTTCAAGTGATTCCAGCAGTTCAATGTCAGAGTCTGAGAAAGGAGAAGCAGCGCCCAAAACTTCAAAAGTGAAGAAGAAGCCCAAGAGATAAACGTTGTTTTTTCCCCCTGGATTACATTACTTGATTCAAGCATAAATAAGCTTTAACCGATAGAAGTTTGATCTCTCTGCTTTTATAATTCTATGTTTATCATAATACCAATATTATTGCAGGAGTGATGGAGGCATGTGTCAGTTTACAAATATTCTTGTCATAAGTTACTGATAGGTTTTCCCCTGTACTTTTACCTTTAGAATGTAGGATGTAGCTTATAAAACCAATTAAAATATTATAAAAAAAAAAGAACAACAAAGTTTAATTCTGGATATAAGCTTTCATGTGCATGCAGAATTCTTTAGGTACACTGAAACAGTTTTCCTCAAGCCTTACATATAGGTGGGGGAGGGGTGAGTTGCCAGGAAGGGCTAGTTAGGCCCCTGCCACACGGCAGGGGAAAAGCCTCTAAAAGCGCGGTTTTTAAAAGCCGCGCCAAAGTTGAGACGCCGCGGCGGGATCTCACGGATCCCCTGGCCGCGGCGCCTTTTCTCCCTGGCACGATATGACGCCGGGGAGAAAACACGGCCCTGACAGGGAGCCTGCCAAACTGCGCATGTCGGAGCATGCGCAGTTCGGCTAGGAGCCAGGGATGCACCGGCACAAAGACGCGCCGGCGATCCGACGGCCCAGCTTGCGGCGCGTCATTCGGATGAACCACCTCGGTAGGTGGTTCACTTTTGATGCGCCGCATCGGGGGAAGGGCCGGATCGGAGACGGGAGCGCGCCAGCCAGATGTTGGCGTGGGATCGCGCCCGTTTGCTCCATTTCCAATCTGGCCCACTCCCGGCTCAAAACGCCTCGTGTGAACAGGGCCTTAGAGTCAAGACACATAAGTAACTGAGTGATAAGTATAGCTGAGATTGGATTAAAGCTGTTATTAAGACCTGTGAATGGCAGCAAATTAGCATAAAGAGTTAACAAACAGGTGTGAGAACTAAGTTTGAGTCCAGTCACACCACCAAGACCAACAAAGAATGACAGCTTGCTCGAGCCTAGCCGATGGTCGCCCAGGCCGCCAGGAACAACATCGAAGCTGCCTAAGCAAGATGGTCGCCGGGCCACTGAGAACAATAATGAAAGCTGCCGAACAAAGTAAGATTGTGCTGTATAAATGGGTGCTGCTAGGTTGTCCCCCCCTCACTACATTGTGGCCCTAGATAGGTTATTAGCTACTATGGTGTAGCACCCTGTAAACCGCTCTGAGACCCATTCGGGGTTACGAGCGGTATATAAATCACATGTAAATAAATAAATAAATAAAATAAATTCTGGGTATAAGCAGGGACTGAGAGACTGAGCATGTGAAGATACACGTTTCTTGGATACACTGAAACAGCTCCTTTGTATTCAAATAGTTATTTTGTACACTAATAAATTGGCAAATGTCACATTTTAAAAGAAATTTCTGAAGAAGTAAGCAGTGACTCACAAACGCTCATACCCTGCCACATATTTTGTTAGTCTTTGAGGTGCTACTGGACTCTTGCTCTTTTCTACTGCTAAAATTTTTAAAAGGTGATTGTGCGTGTTGGAATACAACCTTAATAAGCACACTTGATGAGAGACTGAAAAAAATGGCTAGGCATGTGAAAAATGCACAGCCAAAGTAGACAGAGATCAAATGAGGTCTGTCTATTAGTTAAGATTTGTGAACAGGCAGCCTTGCACACACAACCAGAGTGTTTTAAAAAAACAAAATGGATCCAAGTACAGGTGGAAGAAAAAGGTCAGGACAGTGTACAGTACCTTTACAAAGCAAATTTTAAACCTGCCCTTCTCTGAGGAGTTCAGGGCAGTACCATTGGTTCCTCTTTATACCCTTCTAACCCCATTGAGTTCATTGGGTGTAACTCTGCCATAGGTTTAGCAATAGAGAGAGGCTTTCCCAATAGGTTTCATGGCTAGGTGAGAATTTGAGTTAGATCTCTCCAGGAGAAGCCTGACATAGCCTCTCTATCCCAGTGGTGTGAGGGAAACCAACATAATATAGCCTGGACTCATCAGATCTTGGAAGCTAAGCAGAGTTGATTCTTGAATGGGAGACCACTAGGGAAGATTCTGCAGAGGAAGAAGAGATTGGATTTATACCCCGCTGTAGGATCCCCAAGCATCGAGAATAAATCCACGTTTCAGAAAAGCAAAATTTATTTCAAAGCATTGGAAAGATATTCCTTTGTTAGGAATGGGTACAAACAGCCGGGGCAAGTATAATAAAGGGATTTGAACCAGGTACCGAACCAATGGATCACTTTCCCGCTGGCGGGTAAAGGAAACGGTTGCGCGCTCAATCCCTGGGAACACCACTATCTCCAGAAATAACACAGGTGCAGTTCCCAGGCTCTAAAAGCAACAAGCTGGCATTCAAGCTCACCTCCTACACCACGTCCTCCAGATGTTTGGCTTAAGCGTTACAGCAGAGTAATATACAAGCTAGCAGGCAGAGGGGGGGGAATGAACTGTACAGCCGTACAGGTAACACAGAACATAATGGCAGCTTGCTGACACCCGCCCTTCACCCGGAGTGTCAGAACAGCTAGCAAACTCCTTTCCCTTCCCCTCCCCACAACAGACACCCTGTGAGGTAGGTGCAGCTGACAGAGCTCTGACAGAAGCTCTGACAGAGCTCTTTCAAGAACAGCTCTGACAGAACTATGGCTTGCCCAAGGTCATCCAGCAGGTGCAAATGGAGGCGTGGGGAATCAAACCTGGTTTTCCCAGGTTAGAGTCCGAGCACTTAACTGCTACACCAAACTGGCACTTAACCACAACACCAAACTGGAAGGCAATGGCACACCATCTCTGCTTTTCACTTGCCTTGAAATCCCCTTGCTAGGGGCTATGTGAGTTGGCTGCACCTTGACAAAACTTTACACCCGCATTCCAGTAGTTATGCCCGTTGATAAGAGTTTTTGTATTGAAAATGTCAGTAATAAAGCAAAATGTATCTCAGGTTGCCAACACCTGGTTGGGAAATTCTTGGAGATTTGGGGGAGAAGCTGGGGAGGATGGGGTTTGGGGAAGCATGCTATAATATCATAAAGTCTGATGTTGTGTTCACTGTGGGAAGTGTAAAGCATTTACCCATGCTACAGACCCTATTTTCAGGAAGGGAGTCTGAAGAACTGAGCTCAACTAAGATGATCAGAGATGAAGTTCTATCCTATATTGAGGAAATCAAAACCTGATAAATCTCCCGGTCCTGATGGCATACACCCAAGAATTCTTAAGGAACTCAGATGTGAGACAGTCGATCTACTAATCCATATATGTAACCTATCACTAAATTCAGTTGCTGCACCAGAAGACTGGATAGTAGCAACTGTTAGACCAATTTTTAAAAAGGGATCCAGAAGGGAACCAGGAAATAACAGGCCAGTCAGCCTAATATCTGTCCCAGGCAAATCAGTATATATATAATTAGTATATATATTAGTATATTGTTAGTATACAATATGCTATGATTATTAGAATACTGGAATATTAGATATTGGACAGCAAAGTAATCATATACAAAAAGGAGAAGAGGGGTTATAGAACATAATTGTATATATCAAGGGTAAATATACATTATAGAGTATATAGAACAGAAAAAAATTCTCCCGAACATCCCCTTCATTATAATTTTTAAGTCATTATCTGTAAAATACAATGGTCCTTACTTCTGTTGGGGTACTTTTATATTCAACAATTTAAATTTCAGGTTTCATAACTGATTTATTTTGCAACTACATTATTAGTTCATACATATTCAATATTACATATTTTGCCATTTCTACATACTCGCTATAACTTTTAATATGTCAAAGTACAAAGGAAAGTCTATGATATATCTCATAATAAGAAAATAAAAATATTTCTGCTCACAATCCACTTCCTTATACATTTATATTCAAAATTTGTTCTCATTCTCCTTCTGCATTGCAATACATTTATATACAATTTGTAAACTGTTTTTCATTCTAAATTTGTCTCCTGCCTCATAATACACACTCCATCTCTCCTCAAAT
Organism: Gekko japonicus; assembly: GCF_001447785.1. Classification (NCBI taxonomy): domain Eukaryota; kingdom Metazoa; phylum Chordata; class Lepidosauria; order Squamata; family Gekkonidae; genus Gekko; species Gekko japonicus. The sequence goes on along the minus strand of NW_015161994.1, from coordinate 418,750 downwards.
CATAACTGATCTATTTCTCAAAAAGGTTGTTAATTTTGCCATTACTGTATAGTCCACGAGTTTATTTTCCCATTCTTCTAAGCTTGGACAGATGTCTAATGTCCATTTTGCTGTGTAGATAATTCTAGATGCTGTCATCATATATTTGAACATTTCATTTAAAATTTTTGGTAATTTATTAGGCAATATACCTAATAGCATATTCTTAGCTAACAACCTTTTGAAGTTCTTTAAAAAAGTGAACAAGCATGTAGACAATGGTGACCCAGTAGACATTATCTACCTGGACTTTCAAAAAACGTTTTACAAGGTACTTCATCAAAGACTTCTGAGTAAACTTAGCAGTCATGGGTTCTCTTATGGATTAAAATTGGTTAAATGACAGGAAGCAAAGAGTAGGAATCAATGGACAGTTCTCACAATAGAGGGAAGGAAGCAGCTGTGTCTCACAAGGATCGATATTGGGGCCAGTACTATTTAATTTATTAATAAATAATCTGGAACTAGGGGTAAGTAGTGTAGTGGCCAAGTTTGCAGATGACACAAAATTATTCAGGTTGGTGAAACCAAGGCTGACTGTGAAGAGGAAGGAGGAGGAGGAGGTGGAGATTGGATTTATACCCTGCCCTTCACTACCTGATGGAATCTCAGAGCAGCTTACAAATCTCCTTTCCCTTTCCCTCCCCACAACAGACACCCTGTGAGGTAGGTGGGGCTGAGACAGCTGTCTTGAGAACTGCCCTTGAGAGAACAGCTCTGAAAAAACTTAATGACTGACCCAAGGTCACACCAGCAGCTGCATGTGGAGGAGTGGGGCAACAAACTGGCTTTCAGAGGATCTCCACAAACTGGGTGAATGGGAGACAAAGTGGCAAATGAAGTTCAATGTTGGTAAGTATAAGGTGTATGCACACTGGGACAAAAAACTCAGCTTCAAGTTTAGGCTAATGGGGTCTGAACTTGCTGAGACTGAGATGGAAAAAGATCTTGGGGTCATAGTGGATAGCTCAATGAAAGTGTCAACCCAATGTGCCGCAGCAGTGAAAAAGGCAAACTCTGTGTTAGCAATTTTTGTTGTTGTTCAATCACACAGTCAAGTCCGACTCTTTGCGACCCCCTGGACTGCATCATACCAGGCCCTCCTGTTTTCTGCCATCCACCAGAGTTTGCTCAATTTCATGTTCATTGCATCGATAACACTGTCTAACCATCTCATCCTTTGCCGTCCCTTTCTTTTACCTTCAATCGTATCGGGGTCTTCTCCAGTGAGTGCTCCCTTCTCATTTGGTGGCCAAAGTATTTAAGCTTCAGCTTCAGTAACTGGCCTTCCAGGGAACAGTCAGGGTTGATTTCCTTTAGGATTGACTGACGATCTCCTTGCAGTCCAAGGGACTCTCAAGAGTTTTCTCCAGCACCATAATTTGAAAGCTGGGAAAAACATCAACAACCTTAGATAAGCAGACAATACCACTCTAATGGCAAAAAGTGAAGAGGACCTAAAGAGCCTCTTGCTGAAAGTCAAAGAGGAGAGCGCAAAAGTTGGCTTGAAACTCAACATCAAAAAAACTACAATCATGGCATCTGGACCCATCACTCATTGGCAAACAGAAGGGGAAATTATCGAAGCAGTGACAGACTTCACGTTCCTGGGATCCAAGATCACTGCAGATGGTGACTGCAGCCATGAAATTAAAAGACTCCTGCTCTTTGGGAGGAAAGCAATGGAAAACCTAGACAGCATAATAAAAAGTAGAGACATCACCCTGCCAACAAATGACTATATAGTCAAAGAGATGGTATTCCCAGTAGTAATGTTATTATGAAAGGGATTGAGCATAAAATGGCCGATATTGTGATGCCTGTGTATAAATCTACAGTGTAGAGTTCTGGTCACTGTATCTCAAAGAAGACATCACAGAGCTGGAAAAAAGTACAGAAGCGGGCCACCAAGCTGATTAGAGGAAAGGCTGAAGAGCCTGGGACTTCTCAGTTTAGAAAAGAGATGACTAAGGGGGGACATGATAGAGGTTTATAAAATTATGCATGGGGTGGAGAGTGTTGACAAAGAGAATTTTTTCTCCCTCTCCCAAAATATTAGAAATCAAGGGCATCCAATGAAGCTCATGGGCAATAGATTCAGGATGGACAAAAGGAAATACTTCTTTACACAGAGAGTTATTACAATGTGGAATTTGCTGCCAGAGGATGTAGAGATGGCAAGAGGGATAAACAGCTTTAAAGGGGGATTAGACAGACCTATCCTCCATGAATCTATCAGTGGCTACTAGCCATGGTGACTGAGGGGAACCTCCACATTCAGAGGCACTAGGCCTCTGAATCCCAGACCCGGGAGGCAACATCAGGGGAAGGTCAGGGCCTCTATGCCCTGTTGTTGGCCCTCCAGAGGAACTGGTTGGCCACTGTGTAAAACAGGATGCTGGACTAGATAGACTACTGGTCTGATCCAGCAGGGCTCTTCTTATGTTCTTACAGCAGTTTTGTGTAGTGGTTAAGTGTGTGGACTCTAATCTGGGAGAACCGGGTTTGATTCCCCACTCCTCCACTTGCACCTGGCTGGGTGACCTTGGGCAAATCGTGGTTCTTGAAAAAGAGCAGTTTCTGTCAAGAGCTCTCTCAGCCCCACCTACCTCACAGGGTGTCTGTTGTGGGGAGGGGAAGGGAAAGGAATTTGTAAGCCGCTCTGAGACACCTTTGGGTAGTGAAGGGCAGGATATAAATCCAATCTCTTCTCTTCTTAGTATTATTATGTTCATTTACTCCAGGGGACTGTTCTTATAGTCTGGACATCAGTTGTAATTATGGGAGATCTCCAGAGCTCAGACTGGCAACACTAAGGGTGCGTTCAGACGAGGCATTTTAGCCGGCATAAACTGCTCCAGTTGGAACCGTTGCAGTTTATGCCGGCTGAAACACGATCACACTACCTCCCTCACAGCAGGCACTCAGCAGAGCACCTCAGCGGTTTTTTTTATTTTTACAGTTTGCACATGCGCTTAGGCAGGCTTCCTTATAATAAAGCCAATTGGCTGCTGCTCAGCTCTCAGGGCATGTGCACGTGTTGTTGTTGTTGTTGTTTGACAGGGCAAATGGAGCCGGGAAGGAGGGAGGGAAGGAGGGAGGGGTGAAGAGCACAGGCAAGCCAGGCCGGGCAGGCAGTCTCTCGGAGAGAAGCCTAGTGCTGCCGGCTCCTGCAGGGGAGGTGGAGCAGAGATCCTTGCAATATGTCCCCCCCTCCCGCCTCTCCTCCCTCTTATTTTATTTTTTGACAAGCGAGTCAGGCAGTTGATGAACTCCCCTCCCTCGCTGTCCCCTCTGGGGCTGGCGCTGCACGCCTGTGACCTGTTTCGGCTGGGGAGCGTGCCCAGGAGAGTTAGCAGCAGTCGAGGAAGAGGAGGGGAAGGAAGAAGAAGGGGCGGATGGTAAAACGAAGAAGGGGAGGGGGGACCCAAAGCGATGGTCAGCCAAGGGTCTTCCAGATACCGCAGTGTTTGCTGCTACAGCCCTCTGCACAAGCACGCAGGCGAACGGCAAGGAAAGCAGCCTGCTGTTGAAGATTCAGGAACCATACCAAACGCTGGGCTGTCCCTTCTCTCTCTGCCCAGCGCTTGTAATCCAGTACCGCCGAGGCAGAGAGAGCTGGGCAGGTGTGTCCCCCCCCCCCCGGGCTGGCCTTCTGCGCCACCCCAAAGTTCAC
>NW_015161994.1:392621-414462 GCF_001447785.1 Gekko japonicus | reverse complement strand
GCAGGATGGGTGGGAACTTACCTCCTCCTGCTGCTTCCTCCTCTTCCTCATAGGTGTGGAGCTCCCCCTCTCCCGCGAGTATCGCGGGTCCCCCACTTGTTAAATATAATAGTAACTTTGTCAACATTAAACATTAAACTTGGTATGAAACATATAAACAGAAGTGCAGCTAACTTATTCAGTATGCTCAGTACATACACTCATTTCAGAGTTTACTAAGTATATCATTACACATAGATATGAATTAAGATCAAACGTATTACCTATGAAGGTTTAAAAGCGCAGCCATTCTATGTATTGGGGATTGTGAGGGATTATGTCATGTTCTACCATGTATTGAATGAATGTGAACCATGTTTTGACAAAGGTGGTATGAATGGTTGAGGTGTTGTGTGACCTATCCGTGTATGTTTCAGCGATCCTGTCCATTACAAAATGGTCCCAGCATTTTTGTCTCCATGTTTCTATGTCCGGAGGGTCATGTGCTTTCCAAGTTGCCGCCACGGTGGCCAATAAAGTTGAAGTAAGAGTTGACAGGTTCATGTTCTGGGTTTCTCCGTCTTCTAGTTGTAGTAGAATTACTGTTGGGTCTAGAGGAAGTTTCTGAGAAGTGATTGCAGCTATTTCCTCTATCACTTGCTTCCAAAAAGACTGTATTTTCGGGCATTCCCACCAGCAGTGGAAGAAATCGCTGACCGCCCCACATCCTTTCCAACAGAGATGATTGTAGGTGGGTTGCATATGATGTAATCTCTTCGGGGAGAGGTACCACCTCGTTTGGAGTTTAAAGAATTGCAGTCTTATGGAGAATATTTTGGATTTGCATGCTTTCGAGTTCCATATCTTTGTCCATTGTTGGGTGGATATTTCCCTTTTGAGGTCCTTGTTCCAGGCATTTTTATTTGCCCTTGGTTTGTCATGTTCCTTTTCTAATAACGATTTATATATAAGTGATAAAACGCCTTTCGTTTTGTCAGGTGTTTTTTCTAGGATACGTTCAAATATTGTTTTGGGTCTGGAAAATGATCCCTGCTCCTTCGCCCAGTCAATTAGACTCTTTAATTGATATAATTTTAGCCAGGAGATTTTAGATTGGAGTCGTTTTTCAAAGTGAGATTTTGTATGGAGGTGCCCTTTTGGGGCGATATCCTGAAGTCTGCTGAGTCCGGCCTTTGTCCAAATTTCAAAAGCAGCTGGTTCTTGCCCTGGAGTGAACCAAGGTTGGTTGGTGAAAGTAGACAGAGGGGATATTTTCGGTGCCAGTGTGTTTCTATGCATATCCCAGATTTTCAACGTGGCGTTTAGGAAAGCGTTGTCTGCTATGGTCTTGGGTCGATTTGCTTTCGGCATCCATATTATATCTGGAAGTGAGAATGGTTGCGCAGCAGTTTGTTCAATTTGGCACCACTTGTTTGTCTGATCATTCTGAAACATTTTTATCATATTCGTCAAAATTGCTGCATGTTGGTATCTGCGTAGTGAGGGGATGCCTAGGCCACCCATAGAGCTTGGTTTAGTTAGATGTCTGTGGTCCACCCTTGAGTTCTTCGAGTTCCATAAAAATTTTGTTAGTGTACTTTGCCATTTGGCAAAATCTTTATCTTCAATATGTATAGGGAGTGCCCTAAAAAGGAATAAGAAGCACGGAAAAATAAAACTTTGTATCAGTTGCAGCCTGTCCGCTAGAGAGAGTTGATTTTTATTCCATTCTTGTATCTTTTCTTGAATATTTTTGTGTGTCCTCTGGAGATTACATTCCATGATTTTGTCTAAGTTTATTGGTATGTGAACACCGAGGTGTCTCCACTCTGATGTGACCCATTTATAATTGAATCTTTCTTGTAGGATTAATTTAGTCTTCTTTGTGACCATTACTGGATATATTTCAGATTTGTTCGTGTTCAGTTTTAGTCCCGAGACTTTTCCAAATTTTGAGATGGTATCCGCTATGGCTGGCAAAGAGGATGCTGGATCCGAGACATACAGCGCCATGTCATCTGCATACATCGTCATCTTATGTTCTTTTCCATCTACTGTGACTCCTCTGAAGGTCTTGTTGTTGCGGAGATCTTCCGCCAGGGGCTCTATGGCGAGTGCAAATATTAGTGGCAAGAGCGGGCAGCCTTGCCGTGTTCCTCTTGTAGGCGAGAAGAAGGCCGAGTTTACATTGTTAATCCTGACCCTAGAACGAGGTTTTTTGTAGATTGCTCTTAGTGCTGTTAAGAAGTTTGCTCCAAACCCCATTCGCTGTAATAGTGTTAGTAGGTATGAGATTTCAATGGAATCGAAGGCCTTTTCAAAATCTAAGGCCAGAATTAGAGCCTCTTCCTTGGAGCGCCTGTTATTTAAGATCACATTTAAGGTCCGTCGTATATTTTCTGTGATCTGTCTATTTGGTATGAAGCCCGTCTGATCGGTGTTGATTATATCAGGAACCACTTTTTTGAGTCGATTTGCCAGTACCGTTGAAAAAAGCTTGGCATCATTGTTTATTAGTGCAATGGGGCGATAGGATGCTGGATCCGATGGGTCTTTGTTCTCCTTGGGGATGACTGTGATTGAGGATTCTGACCAGGATGGTGGTAGAGTTCCATCTTTCAGGGCCGAGTTGAAAAGCGCCAACAGAGGGTCCGTTAGTGAATCACAGAACGTTTTGTATAGTTCAGCCGGGAGACCATCAATACCCGGGGCTTTGTTTGATTTCGTTTGTTTGATCGCATCTTTCACTTCCTGTCTTGTTATTGGGCACTCCAATGCCAATGTTTGGGCTGCAGATAATGATTTCAAAGAGGGTAAAGAGTCTAAATAGGTGTTGATTGAGCTTATAGCCGGGTCCGAAGATTTATATAGTTGCTCATAAAATTTTGCAAAAATGTCTGCTATTTCCCTTGATGTGCTATGATTTTCTCCCTGTGGAGATTTAATAGAGCCTATGACTGCTTTCTTCTTTTTATCTTTCACCCTCCATGCCAGAAGTTTCATATTCTTTGCTGATTTATGCCAGAATTTTTGTTTAAGGATTAACAGATTTCTCTTGACTGAATTGATTTCCAGAGAATCAAGAATTTTCCGTTCTGCTTGTAATTTGAGATATGTTGAATTTTGTCCAGTTCTTTTGTGCTCCTGCTCCAATTCAGTGATTTTATTCAGAGTATCTAATTTTAACTTCTGTGTTTCTCTTTTTATGTGAGTGGTTACTGAAATGATGGATCCTCTCAGGACTGCCTTCAGTGCGTCCCATTGTATTGCTGGGTTTGTTTCAGAGTCTTTGTGTATTTCCAGGTAGTTTAAGATTTCAGTGTTCAGTTTTTCTGTGACCGACTGTTTTGAAAGAATGGATGCATCCATAGACCACTGCCTATCTGTTTTTTCTTCCATCATGTTTTGGAAATGGCAGTCCAGCCAAGCATGGTCAGATAAATGACGCGGACCGATGGAGGCGGAGTGCAGAGAAGACTTAAGTGATGAAGATATCAGAATATAATTGATTCGAGTAAACACCTTGTGTCTGGCGGAAAAATACGTGAAGTCTCGTTCTTGAGGGTTTTTCTCTCTCCATGCGTCTGTAAGTTGGAAGGAGTCTAGGAGCTTTGCAAGTTTGGTGACTGAATGTTGTTGACGTTGTGCTTTAGGCATAGTGTGTGATCTATCCTTTTCTGAGTCAGCTATGAGATTGAAGTCCCCTCCTATTATCAAATGGCCTTCCTTAAAGTTTTGAAGTTTAGAGAGAGTGGTGTTAAGGAAGGTTATCTGGCCGTCATTAGGGGCGTAGATGGAGGCAAAAGTCCAAGGTTTATCTTCTATGGAGTCTTTTAGAAAAATATATCTGCCCCTGGGGTCAGCCAGTTTTTCTTTAAGAACGAAATTCACTCTTTTGGCAAAAATTATGGCCACCCCCCATGATTTTGAGGACCCCGCAGCCATATACTGTTGTGGGAACAGATTAGATTTCAATATTGGGTGTGTTGTGGAGCGTAGGTGCGTTTCTTGAAGAAACAGGATCGCCGGGGAGATGTATTTTATGTATTGTGCCACTCTTCGTTTCTTAATCATATTGTTCATCCCTCTTATGTTAATTGAGTTGATTTTAAGAGTAGACATTGTATTATGCCTGTAAGTCATTTGTCTGTATGAGTATGGTGAGTCTGCGTTGACCTTTAGGATATGAGTGTGTTTTGATTGTGTTGTGTTAATTGTTTGCAAGGCTGTTGTCTAGAAACGTTGCTGCTACTTCTTAACTGATGTGAGCTGATGTAGAATCTGCGTAGTATGACAATTAAAAGTGCAATAAAAACAGTACAATATTTAAAATCTGTGAAATCAACTGAATAATTAATTAATTTATAGTCTTATAGACTAAGTTGTAATCAAGGTATATTAATAAGAAGTAATGAATTATTTTTACCAATCAAGTTGCAAGCTGAATAATCAAGTCAAATAATCAAGTTGAATTAATTAAATACAATCTCAGAACTGGTTAAAATATTTTAAGAGTTAATCAAGTTATAACAGTATTTCAACAGTTCATTAATCAATTTAAAGTCTATTTTGATTTGAATTAATTAGGTTGCAGTTTAAGCAAAATCTGCTAAATCTTAACGATTAAAACACTATATTGAATAAAACACCCCTGAACCAGTAGTATACTTCACAGTCTCCCTCAGCTGTGTTCCCGTTTTTTTTTCACTGTGAGACTGTTGTTCTATATTATGACCACTAGATGGGGTACGACTAGTTTAGTCTTTGGAAATGTTACGCAAATAGCTTAGTGCTCTGCTATTCTTCTATCTTACGTGATCTTCTTATCTTAGTGTAGACCGGCTTCCTGAAAATCTCCCCGCTCCTTAAAGGGCAAGGACTCTGAAGCGGTCTCCTTTCTTTCTCCGGGGCAAAACTACAAACCCCTCCCTCCCCTCCTACTGATTTTTATATTTGAATTCACAAAAACCTTTTATGTTAATAAAACAATTTAAAACATTAACTGGCAAGTCATGCAAACATTGTTTGGATTACTGTTTCCTGGGATTTTCAGCACGGTCTGGAAGAGTTACTTGGTGTTAGCTACTCCCCGGGAGGAAAATTTGCTGCTTCTTTCAGGGGAGTCCGGTGATTCATGACGCCTTTTACCCGTTCGTTCGTTGATGTCCATGGGCTCTGAGATTCTCAAGGCTTCTAATAGCTCCAGTCCAGTTTCTTCATCCGTTGCCTGCAATGTTGATCCTTTATACGAAACTTGTAGACCTCCCGATGCCAGCCAACGGTATCTGATGTTTTCTTGTTGAAGGCGAGAGGTTGTTGCTTTTAACGATTTGCGGATTTTCAAGGCTTCCTGAGGCACGTCTGGGTAAACTTGAATCTGGCAGTCTTTGTAAGGTAGGGAGCCTTTGCTTGCAGCTTCTTTTAAAATTCTCTGTCGTGTACGGGCATCAGCAAACTGAACTAGGATGTCTCTAGGACCTCGGCGCTTTGGGTTGGTAGCTGGGCCCAGCCTGTATGCTTTGATAATGGCGGGAGCTATTCCCTCTTCTAGTTGAAAAACATACGCCAGCCAAGTTGTTAGAAAACAGATCAAGTCACCATTCACCTCCTCTCCCTCTGGGACCCCTCTAAACTTCACGTTCAGTTGTCGTACTTGCGTTTCTAGCATTAAAATGCGTTCTCTTGAATTTATTTCTAACGATTGAAGCTCTTTAACATCTGATTTTAAAAGCATACTCATGTTTAGTGCCGATTTGGCCGTTCCCTCTGTTTTTTCAAGCACGTTTTGAATGTCATTTAATTTGTCTTTTAAAGGCTGAATAGATAACATGGTATTGGCATTTATATTAGCTGTAAGTCTCTCTTCCATTTGTGCCAGTAAGAGTGGAAGATCTGTGTTAACGGGAGGGTTAGCCATTTCTGTCAGTAGAGATTGAGTTGCCGCCATTTTATGAGGCTGTAGGCCCACTTTATTACGCTCCTCCTTTGCGTTTCGAGGGGTAAAAAAGTTTTGAGCCGGTTTTAAAGTTATTTCTGTGGATGTCGTTTTTGGGCTTTCTTTCTTACCCATTCCTTGCCAGTCAGCACGATCAATTTGGTTCTGTGAAGCGATTTTAAAGAGGGGAGAGACGGAGCTCATAAATTAGGCGACTGCCATCTTCTTCAGCGTCGCCACGCCCCCCGAACTGGCCAAAATTCATGATGAACTTAAGTTCATCAGCCGGTTCATGCGCATCCCTAATCACTATTACAGTAGACAGTTTGGTTCAGATGTTCTCAGTCTTTAATGTGTCATGTCCCCTTCCGAGACCTCAATCAGTTGCACATAACCCCAACCATTTTTTGAAAGGTTTGCAGCATTAGCCTTTTCTTGTTTTGCTTAAGAATAATCCTTAACCTATCGCTAGGGTGTGACATTTGCCATATCCATGTGGAAATACATTTAATTAGTATAGGGTTTTTTTTAATGAAGAGAATCATAGGTAGAGCCAACAACTGGCACGGCTTGAACCAATGCTGGCACTTTGTTGTAGGGTTTTTTTTGTTGCTGAAATACCGGCCAGTAACAATGTTAGTGAAAGATGATATCATTTTTGTTCTGTACCTTGTGTGCCAATGTCAGGTTCCAAACTGGAAGGCTCCATATCAATAGTTTCTTTTCCAAATGCCGACAAGCAATAAGAATACCAATTCGCACAGGAATGTTGTGGGGAAGAGGAACATGGGCCTTTCAGATAGGGCTGGGTACTCTGAATGCATGTTTAACCCAAAGTCAAGAACTTTTGCATGAAAACTACCAACAGGCAGCCGTCAGATAAGAATTCCAGCTGGCTGTCTTCCTGCAATTTGTGGATGGATTCCAAATCCACTTCTTGTGGTCCTCTTTTTTTTTTTTTTTGAAATTATTATTGCAAAGGTCCCCCCCCCATTGTTTCGGCTGCTCTTTCATCATTTTCAGTGCTTCACCTTTATGACATTCATCTGATGGTAACAGAGAAAAGAAATCACTAACAGTGCCATTCTATGCAGAATTCTGCTCCGTCTAAGACAATTAAACCCAATAGGCTTAGAATTGGGAGTGCAAGGAAGCCCTGCGAAGGCCCTCCCTGGCCCCAGGCAGGCAGGGGTGGGGAGAGGCGGGGAGGAAGCAACTTACCCTCCCTCTTCTCCTGCCTCCTCCTGGCTGAATGAGGGCCGGAAGCGGGGCGGCCGGAAGCAGGGGGTGGGGCTTCGTCGTGTGCCCCCCGCACCTCACCCGGGGGAACGGCGATCCCCCGTGTTCCCCCCCGAATCGACCTCTAGACCTTGGTATGATATAATGTCATGCAGTCCACCTTTCAAAGCAGCCATTTTATCCAGGAGAAGTGGAATAAATGTTTTAAGTAAATAAATAATAAATAAATAACTGATTTATGTAGTCTGGAGGTCAGTTGTAACTCCTGGAAATTTCTTGGAGGCTAGCAACCCTAGGCAATCACAGGTTAGTACCAAATATTCCTGAATTCTCTCAAGAGATTCTTTTTAAAAAATGTAATTGCTTCTTTTTCAGCATAATTTGAATTATCTTGAACCATCACAATCCAGTAAACCCCCCCCCCCACCTTTGCAATGTTGGGACTTGCCCTGCAAGAATGACAACTTCTTTTGTGTAGCCTATACACCACTGTGCAAAGTTAATGGCAAAATTTTGTTTTTAATGGCCCTAACCTTCCCCTGATGTTGCCTCCTGGCTCTGGGATTCAGAGGCCTGGTGCCTCTGAATGTGGAGGTTTCCCTCAGTCAGCATGGCTAGTAGCCACTGATAGATTAATGAAGGATAGGTCTATCTACCTGTTCGGTGCTGAAAGATCGAAGCTTTCCTTTGCCCTAAAAAAATCCATTTAGCTGTCACCTTGAAGGCGGCACATACCTTTGAAAAACACTGAAGAGTATTTATTGACTTTCCTTCTGTTTCACCATCCCTACCCTATCGCTACCCTTAGATGCCCTTGGGAGATGATACTAATGAGACGACCTGCTGCCACCAATATCTGTCTCTTTAAGATTATGAAACTGAGTTATACAAGTTATACAAGAATTAGAAACTGTGCATCACCTGCACATTCTGGCTATGAGCTTCATCTAGATTTGCCCAGTGACACACCTGTTTTGAATAAACACACTTTCTCCTTGTTCCTCCTTAGGAAGGAATCGTTTACTGTTGATGTTTCCCCAGAAATACAAGTGACCTATGAAACATCTCTCTAATAAAAAACCTATTAAGGAAGTAATTATCCTGTATTTGGAAAGGAATTATTTCCCTTCCTTCCTCCTTTCATTTTTTGCCTTCCCATCTTCTACCCGCCAGTCTGATTCTAAAGACATAAAAAATGAGAAGATCATATTTTGACAAAATTCTGCAATGGAAGTTGTCATAATCTGGGCTGTGCAAGCAAAGGCCTAGCAGGCCCAGGAGCCTGAGTAGCAGTGGGAGGAGGCCAGGACTACAACTCCCAGAAGCCCTTGAGAGGTTTTGGTGCCAATTTTAGCCAATCACAGAGAAAGAGGACTTATAACAAAAGAGCTGGTACAGAAGGAGAACTGTTCTTTCTTCCAAGAGAGCAGAGCTAGAAGGAAGGCTGCTGCAGAGAAGAGACCCTCATCCTGAGAGGAAGGGTGAGCAGACTGAGGCCCACTTGAGACAGTGAGCTAGGGACAGTAAGATTACACGTTAGGCCATTTGGTTTCTTTTCTTGTCACCCCCTTACTGATATTGTTCTTGCACCTTGTTTGTTTCCCATATTGGGTTGACCTCCTGTAAAAATAAACCTTTTCCTTGTTGTTTATTCTGCCTGGTCCTCACACCTATTTCGGCCAAACAAGGGAGGTCTGAAGGTCTTGGGAGGGTGCTCTGGGCCTTCTCAAGGGATCCTAAAACCAGAGTGGTGGCAACATCAGGTGACACCCCACCTGAGCCATGACAGACATATGTAAGCTTTGAGAGGCACACAACTCATGCCTTCCTGGTGAATAATTCTGTAGCAATCCAAAACCTCTGCATGGTTACGAGTAGGAGCCAATCCAATCCAAAACAGTGATGTTAACTACTCTTTTTTTTCAAATTGGAATTTGATCACAAATTGAAAATAGTCATAGTGAACACTCTTGTGTGTGGGGGGGAAGAGTCTGCTTCCTATTGAGATTTTTTTTTCTAAATCACACTGCAAACCTTTCACAGATGTGTGATCTCACAGTCCATTCCTGCAATTGACCCTATACACTCCCAATCCACCACTGGTTGAAGTAATTCAGTGTCGGGGTGGGTGGCTGGGTGTGATAAATTATAGCAGATTTTTCTTGGCTGTCTGATCCTGCATTGGGGGAGGGGGGAGATGTGTTCCTTTCTTCTCTAGTATTACAGCCTGGCCCAGTTTGCCTGCCTGACTCCCCAAGCCAAACATGTTTGTGTTAATTGAATGTTCTAAATTGGATTAAACTACTTTGCACATCCTCACACTGCCAATTGGGACTGTGGTTCCACCCACTACATTCTGGGCATGCACCAACATAATGAATGCCGCTGACTGATCGATGCCACCAACTATACAGGCACAAAAGCAGGACATACATACACTCAAGATGTAGCTGATTTTCAATGATGCATGACCTGCCTATGATAACCCTGTGGCATACATAATCCACGCATGCCAGAAAATGCAAAAAGCAGCTAACAGGCCAGCCACTATGCTGAATACCACTACTGTGCAGAATACTCCTCTTTTTTAATGTGATTGCATGAGGTGTTCAGCACCAAAGAATATGATCATTGCAAGCAATGTAAGTTTTCTTTTTTGATGTCTTATTTACAAAAATCGAGCCAGCACTAACACAAGGAGTAAATAGGCTTCCTTTTTCTTTTAAACTGGCATGAGGGAGAATATACATTTATATCTGGACTGCCCTGGCTCATTTGGATGGTCTTTGATTAAGAAATTAGTTCTTAATAATCAGGGGTCATTTCGTAGAAAAAGAGGTGCAGGAGCTCATTAGCATAACTCATTAGCATAACTTGTTTGCATATGCCACACCCTCTGACATCACCAGAAGTGTGTCAGAAGGCAACACTCACTGCTCAGGTTCCACTGGACTGTTTTGGATTGCTAGCTTATGGGGGGGGATGTGCAGATCTGTCCCCACAAAGGAGGGAAAGCTTGTATCTGAATAAAACTTGGTCTTAAAGGTGCCACTGGACTGTTTTGGATTGCTAGCTATGTGGGGGAGGGGAACGTGCAGATCTGCCCTCACAGAGGAGGGAGAGCTTGTACCTGAAGGCAAGCTGGAGGGGGGGGCTCTGCAACTTACCTGGCTGCTTCTTGCTCCTCATGGCCAGACTGAGGGCTACTGGGAGCAGGGGGCAGGGCTTGTTGCATGTGCCTGCCCCCTAGGCTCCTTACTGCCAGAGCTCTGTTCCTGTGCGCTCCCACAGGAAATTACCCCTGAAAATAATTATAGGAGTCCAGTACAATTCCTCCCTTTCTTGTGCATGCTACTAATGTAGCAAAGGGGCTAATTTATTATGATTCATTATGCACAATCAGTGCAGCTGAAGAAAGTTGGTTGTGAGATCAAAGCAGACCCATCTTATGAAAAAACACTGTGTGGATATCGTGTGGTTCCTGACAACCCAGCAAATCTTTTGTCCAGGTGTGGCCGCTATCAGTGCTCATGACGTACTTTCTGTCATTGCAGTCTGTTAAGAACTGTAACAGGATGAACCAATGGAGGATGAAAATAGGATGAACTAATGTAAGGAGGAAGAAGCAATGGGATGATTTGGTTCTCTAACAATGTACTCTTGAGCAGAGCTACACCCTTCCAAGTCAACCAACTTAGTGGGGTGTAACTCAGCTTAGGAGGAGTGCACAGTAAATGTGCTATTTTACGGTCTTCCTGCTTCAGCAAGCATTGCATGACGACATGGAGTGAGAGGGATGTGCCAGATCTTAAACCTACAGAGAGAGCCTTTACACTGGCATTAAGGGGTGCAGAGTGGGGAGCAATGCCTAGAGCAAATAACGAGCAGACAAAACCAATTCACTAAACAACTCCTTTCCCCCAAAGGATGAGAAATGATGGGAGCGGAGTTATTCAGTTAGTGAATAATATGCAAGAAGCCCTTCAACATAAATCTGCAATGGATCCCGCCCCATTTCTATCTTTCACTGTTTCTGGTCAAACTCAGGTTTTCATACCCATAAGACACTGCCATATTTGTTTATGTTTATATCTGTTCCTGTGATGATACAAAGGTAATTCAGCTAAACTATCCACTTGCCCCACCCATCCATGTGTGTGCGTGCGTGTTTTCAGAACCTGAGCTGTGTTTGGCTAGAGCAATAAAATCAAGTGATATGGCTAGCTGGCCTGGAAGCACAACATGATGCTAGAGACTGAACAGGACCTTGACAGTCATGAATGTTGATTATTACTTGAAGGGATCAGCTTATTACAACCTCCCACTTCACAGCTGATGGGTTCAGGTAGGAACTTTACCCAACAGGAACCTAATCCCACAGTGGGGTTCTAAGAGTGAAACATAAAATGCAAAAGCATCTTTTGTCTTTCTTCCTAGCTTCACTGAAGGACAGCTCAGTTCAGTCCAGTGTAATATTTTCCTTTTGAGATTGGCTTTGGTGGAATTTGCAGGATAATTGCCTTGACTTTTCCCATGCAAATCTCAGTTCCTGTATCCACTATTCACTCTTGAACAAGGGAAAGAAGGAGAGAGAGAGAACATCAAGACATATAGTGGGTAGGTGGGAGAGGAGGCAATGAAGGACAGTCAGGTTCCCTCCTCTATATCCTATGTGCCAGTTAAAAGTTTCGAGAAGAATATTAGTCTGAGGAATGCCCACTGTTATCAGTCCTATGACCCCAGATTGTGGCAACAGACTAAAGCTTGTACAGTGATGATGTCCTACTGATAAATTGATAATGTTCATTGCACAACTGATGTAATCCACCTAGGAGTTACTTGCAGAAGCAGGCATTTAACATATTGCCTGATGAACCAGAAACCATTAGTGTAAACCAGAGCACTGCATGATGTTCCATGTTGTATCTGGCTTTTGGAGTTACACACAGTTCCCATACTTGTACTGGGAAGTGCAAGACCAAAGACAGTCAATACTGTTGGCTGCGACTTCCAGTTTATGAAGCAGCAATGGTGGACGCTCTCCCCGAGCCGCGGGAGAGCGATCCGCACACCAGCGACCTGGAGGAGTGCCACCTCAAGTGACACCCCCACGGAGCCTTTGCAATAGGCTCCAGGCCAGGGGGCTTTTGAGGGGTGGCCTCTTCAATGGCGTAATGCCAGAGAATTGAGGCTTCCCTCCGCCCTGATGGTCCAGCTGCTGTGTGGCCCTCGGGCACTAGCTGATTTGACCAGGACAAGCGCCGGAGATCGAGCGGAATGGCAATTAATGAGCGAGGTCAGAGAATCTGACCGATAATGAACATGAGTTCGAAATAAATCGAATTAATTTAAAAGCAAATTCCTCCCCCCTCCGCTGACAAAAGCGGGCACAAAGAGAGACGCCTCTTTTGCGATTGAACTGATAAGTGATACGAAAGGGGAGAGGGGAGGAAATACAACGAGAGTGTTTTGAGAGACTTACTTGATTTCCATCATCGTGGGACAAGTTTTTCGAGTCATGAAGAAGCGGTAGAAATTGTAAACAAAACAGAAAAAATGACGGTCCAGCAGAAAAATCCGAAAATGAAACTGCCAGGCAGTCAGAGCCCAAGACCGGAAGAGGGAGCAGACATCATTAAACTGCTAGCGGACATGCTCAAGCCGGTGATGGATCAACTCGATGGTATTAACCAGCAATTGACCGTTGTCACGGTAGAGCCAGGGAGGCAGGCAGGCAGACAGGGGGAGTCACAATACAAGTCCAAAGGTCAGCCGGGAGAGCAGTCAGCAGAGCATTAAACAAGTCCCAAAACACCAGACAAAGCCATAGTCAAACGTTACCAGAGGTCAGAATACAGGGAGCAAAGTCAAGGACATGGTCAGGTTCAAAGCTGGAAGTCAGGAGCCAGAGCAGTCCAAACACAAGCCGAGTCCAAAAGCCACAGAGTCAAACAGGAATCAAGGTGCAGAGCTTCTGGTTCTACGAACGAGGTTGCCAACACAAATTTCTCATGGCCAGAGGCTCTACTAAATAGTGCTCTGGCCCATTAACTCATTAGCACCTTTGTGCGAGGTCCTGGCTGCTGTTAAAACTCAGGGCTCAAGGATCTCCGCCCTCTTGAACGTGCTTCTTTTCGTCGGCTAGCCAGCTCCTGACATCTCTGATCCCTAAGCCTACTTACAGGTGGGGGAGATGCAGGTGGTGAGCTGCTTATGGCCTGCTCAATCCCAGGTGGAAACCGTCCTGTAGTTGACTCAGATTGCTGTGTATCCTCCTCAGTACTTACAGTAGGTGCAGATCCTGATGCTTCTTCAGCTCTTAAAGGCACTGAATCCTCCCCTCTTAGGCTGTCAGGAGCTGGCTCTGGGGCTGAGTCAAGGGCAGGCATGACAACTGTGATGAATAAGAACTTTGCATCTCAACAGCTCCAGCTGAATGAAACGGAGAAAAAAGTGGAGCAGGCAAATGAGAAAATTAAAGAGATAGACACCACAAGCAAGAAATTGAAGAAAAGAATGGGAGAAGTGGAAATGAAGCAGAATGTTCAAGAAAACCGTTTGCTGCAGTTACAGGTGGAAAACGCTAACATGATTCTCAGGTTCCAGGGAGTTCCTGAAGCTGAGCGAGAGGACCTGAGGAAGGTGCTTAGTGAGATTATCGCTCCAGTAATAGGCTTAGCGGATGAGCTTGTAAAAGAAATGGAGCTAGCCTATAGGGAACAGAGGAAGAGTCTAAGGAGGAAGAAACGAAATCTAGTGACTCTGCCGCCTCTGGAACAGAAGAGGACTCTGCTGCAGAAAAGGGTGCAGGTCCCGCCAGAGTTGTACATGATTTTAGAGACAGAAAGCCGAAGTGAAGGCAGAAGGACTCGGAAAATGGCCTTTTGAAGTGAAGAACAAGAAGATGATCAGAAAGTTCTCTCACAACAACTAATATATTAACATATTTGAAGCTGTGATAAACAAGAACTCTGTTACAAGTATATTGTGATATTAACACTTTTAGTACTAACACTTATACTAACAGGGATAAGATCTCCTCCTCTTGGGGTTTTAGCATAGCGTGGTTATCTTTCCTTTATCCCTAGTTGTAGTCCCCTTCCCATTATTTTCTTTGTAGTTTTGTAGTCTATTGCAAAATAAAAAAATATCCCTTTGGGTTTTTAAAAAACAACAACTGTTGGCTGCAATAATGGCAATCACTTGTTCACGACTGGCACAGACTGCTTTCAGTTCCCTCCCTCCCACACACATACACAACCAATGGATTGGTGCTCTAAGAGAAAACAAATCAGCCATCTTGGTGATGGGTAGAACCTTTAAAAATATACATACATAGCTGGATCAGAGTGAGAAGGATTCTATTCGCTGTAACTCTAAGACATATACAAAGGAGACTACAAAAAGTTGTACAGCCATCTTGGTTCACACAAAATACAAAAAAAAAAAAATAAAGTCCATGTAATACTTTTTATTTCTAGAACCATCAAAATAATCACAAAAACTCTTGCAAGATTTCAAGTTCACCAAAACCCTTCATTTTGCTGGAGGTTACAAAACTTTAAAAGACAAAAGGGTGGAAAATAGATTTCTCCATCCATGATGTTAAATTAGACCTTAACATCATAGCCTAAAAAACGTTTTCCACTCTTCTATCATTTTAAAATTTGTAACATCTATCCCACTCTGACCCGGATAGCACAGGCTAGCCCAATCTCATCAGATCTCAGAAGCTAAGCAGGGTAGGCCCTGGCTCTTATTTGGATGGGAGACCTCCAAGGAATACCAAGATTGTGACGCAGAAAGGCAGGCAATGGTAAACCACCTATGAATGTCTCTTACCTTGAAAGCCGTATGGGGTTTCCATAAATTAGCTGTAACTTAACGGCAAAAAAAAATCCATCCTGATGATGCGTTCTGGTGAGCCCGAAAACTTGCACAATTGTATCAATAAAAGGTATTATCTGGATTCTATACTTGTTTTTGTAAAAATAGTTGCCACCATCTCTCTTCCTTCTTCTAACTTCAGTAGCAGGTGTTACTATGCTAAGATGTTGAATACATGTACCTATATATTTCTAGAAGAAAATCAAGGGTCAATGAGAACTGATCCCTTTCTACTTTGTGTATGTCTTGAAAACTGTTAAAAGGAATCCCTACTGAAGACTCAACAAAAATGTCTTCAGTGACAGTTGGCTTTTTATTTGTAACAAAAAGTATATGTTCGTAAACTATCTTTTCTGATTTTAGCTAAAAGTTCTGGTGCCTTTTCGGTAAGTGTAGTTATCTCTACTCAGAGGCAAAACTCAATTTTCGTTAAATATTGTCCCCTAGTATTTTGGCCTCTCTCAGAAAGGAAGGAAGTATAATAGAATTTCGATGAGCATGCCAGATCTCTTAAGGGTATTTTGTACTTGACAGTGCTAAACATACAATATTTATAGAGTGCATGTTTCTTTCAACATGTATGCTAAAAATAGGACACAAGTTTGCCAGAAGAGACCGTCTCGTGTCAGGATGCATCAGCAGTGACATTAACAGGGAGTCCTGTGGCAGGGTCCCAAGAATATTCAGCTTCCCATCTGAAATACCTCTGGTGAGTTTTGTGCTACAGTGTAAGTGCACTAATGGGACAGAACAAACACAAGTGGAAGAAATGTAATGGTCTGAAAAAAGCTCCCCTGCTTCAGTCTGCAGCCAGTAAAAACCCATGATTTTCAAGCACGAGGATAAGAGGTCTCTGAAGTGGCACCTCGTTCAAACTGTCTGAAGAGGGCTGTAATTTGCAGAGCAGAGGACTGTTCTGCTAAAGGAATATAATATTCACAGCCATCAACCTGTTCGGTTCATGCGATCCTTTTAGCAGGTCAGCTCAACTCAATCCAAAAAGCACTTCCCCCTATTGTGGAGCCATCTTCAATGTGCGCCCAGGTGTCACCAATGCCCTGCTGCCTCCCTGTGACTGAAATTCACAGGGCCACAGAAAGTTGAAGGATTGAGGCAGCTGGTGCTGCTAGATTAAAACAGGCCAACATTTACATTAAAGATAGACGATTTGGTTGCAAACAAGCAAGAGTTGAGGCTGGGGTCGCTTCAAGCCAAGGCAGCAAAGTTGGTCATAGGCAGATAAGAATTAAGGCTTATCCAGCCCTGACTGGAGTAGCAGAGAAGTTGTACCAGGAGAGGTCTGACACCAACTGATACCATGAAGACTGGTAAACCGGGGGAAATGCTTCTGGGATACACCCTCTCCTTCTGAGCTGCTGCAACTTGAGTGTTAAAAAATATTTATTAATTTTTAACATAAAAAGCTTCCACATTTTCCTACAAATAATCTAGGAATTTAGTAGACAATATGAAAATTACATCACCACACCATCACATTATAATATATAGCTTTGAAAACATAGAACCAAATTATGAGATTATACCAGTTCACAGCAGTTTAACAGTATGACTGAAATTTATAATAAAACATCACAACACCTTTAAGTCAGTGTCGACTTATCCATTATCTTACAATTAGGACCTGCCTTTCTTCAAGGAGTTGTTTGTAAATTGTACACAGTTGGCCAGTTTAGCTGCAGATCATCATTCCTTAAGCCATTTTGCTTACAGGAAGAAGCTTCATTGCTTTCATTTGCCAATCTTATTAATATACTCTCAACTAATTGGCAAGTTTGTATTTTTCTAACTTTTTACAATACCCTGTCAGGAAGATGAGGATCCTGAGTCTCTAAACCTACCTGATCTAAAAAGGAATCCTCTCAGTGGCTGAGTGATCTTGCCTTATTGTCTGCTGTTCCTATCAGCATGCATGCAAAGCATATATGGCACTCCTGATGTCTATTGCAGCAAACTAACAGAAGGTCCTTCCAAAATGAAGCAAAAAAGGAGCTCTTCAGATTCCCATGACCCATTTGAGTGATATACCACATAGGTGTATCTCTAGCACAGGGATCAGTTAATACATCATCAGTGCCAACAGATCTTGCTTTCCCTTGACTCGTCATTTCACATGACCTCTCATGTACTTAATGTTGCCTGTTCTTTTAACCCGTCTCCTCTATCTGTTTTCCCTGTTATCTTTGTTATTTTCTATGTCTCATTGCACTCATTCCCAGTAAGGCCATAATCCATGAGTCTACCACAAGTAGAACTCAGCTCATTGATCTAACATTGCCAGCACACACAATTAGGATGCAGTGGGCTTGTCCTAATGAGCCTCAGATAACATGGGAGCTGCAGTTTTTAGTCAGCTGATGGCAACTTTAAGCCAGAGGTACCTCAGGCTTAGGCAGCTATGTACATGCAGACAAAATGTGCTGAAGTTCTCTTGAAGCTGTTCATCAAGGTCTGTATTGCCTACTCAGACTGGCAGCAGCTCTCCAGGGTTTCAGGTGGAGGTCTTTCACATCGCCTACTACCTGGTCTTTAACTGAAGACACAGGGGATTGAAATTGAGACCATCTCCATACCAAGCAGATGCTCTACTACTGAGCCATGGTCCCTTACCAAAAAGCCACTGGAATGGTTGTCATACCCTCCAAGAATGTACTTTTTTCAATGCTTGTGCATTCAGTGTACGCTCCTGGTATGCAACAACCATTTTAGGCCTTGGCCACCAACAACAAGTGGTATAATCCAGAAACCAAAGGTATGGTCTGGACTCAGGTACTTCTAATGTCATTTTAGCAAAGAATACTATGCACTCAACCTGAGCCCATCATCTGCAACTAAGCCAGAGGTACCTCAGGCTTAGGCAGCTATGTACATGCAGACAGCTATGTACATGCAGACAGCTATGTACATGCAGTCTATGTTATATGGTTGTTCTAGGATTCCTGAATTTGAACATGCTTTATAAATTCAGCACATTGTTGTTGCTGCCACTGCTGTAATGTGGCTGGATATCAAGGCAGAACAGGCACAATGAACATCACTGTGTCTGTTTTTAGAGAAAACTGTGAAATGTAGTTGGTCATCCTGCCACATTCTTAGCAAAACAGCTAGCACAACTAAACAAAATGATAAAAACCGCTTTTAAAAATACCCAAACGTTGCGAGATTAAAGTATATATAATTAATTATTGTATGGCATTGTGTGTGGAATAGCCAGGAGAACCCGGAAATGATGGTTTAGCTGCCAGAGCTGTAGCTCTTTTCTGGCACCATTAGGTGGTGAGCTCTGCTTATTTTTAGGCTGAGAGTGCTGTGACTTGCCTAAGGTCACCCAGCTAGCTTTAAGTGGGGAAGTGGGGAATCAAACCCACTTCTCCAGATTAGAGTCCACTGCATGTAACCACTACACCAAACTGGCTCTCTTTAGAGAGAGAGAGAGAGAGAGAGTATATAGTTAATCTAGCCAGTTAGAGTTGGACGACATGTGAGGTGGTCTGGTACTCCCATCTCTTTAAGGACCTGCCATAGTTTGTTGTGATCCACACAGTCAAAGGCTTTAGCATAGTCAATGAAGCAGAAGTAGATATTTTTCTGGTACTCTCTTGCTTTCTCCATAATCCAGCGAATGTTGGCAATATGATCTCTCGTTCCTCTACCTCTTCGAAACCCAGCTTGTACTTCTGGTAGTTCTCTATCCACGTACTGTTGAAGCCTAGCTTGTAGGATCTTGAGCATGACCTTGCTAGCGTGTGATATGAGTGCAATTGTGCGATAGTTTGAACATTCCTTGGCGTTGCCCTTCTTTGGGATTGGAATGTATACTGATCTTTTCCAATCCTGTGGCCACTGTTGCGTTTTCCAAATTTGCTGGCAAATGGAGTGCAGCACTTTAACAGCATCATCTTCTAAGACTTTGAATAGCTCAGCTGGAATACCATCACCTCCACTAGCTTTGTTGTTAGTAATGCTTTCTAAGGCCCATTTAACTTCACATTCCAGGATGTCTGGCTCGAGGTCAGTGATTATACCGTCGTGGTTGTCAAGGACATCGAGGTCTTTCTTGTATAGTTCTTCTGTGTATTCTTGCCATCTTTTCCTAATCTCTTCTGCTTCTGTTAGGTCCCTACCGTTTTTGTCCTTTATCATGGCCAGCTTTGCATGGAACGCTCCCTTGATTTCTCCAATTTTCTTGAAGAGATCTCTAGTCCTTCCCATTCTATTGTTTTCTTCTATTACTTTGCACTGTTCATTCAGGAAGGCCTCCTTATCTCTCCTTGCTGTTCTCTGGAAATCTGCGTTCAGTTGGGTAAATCTTTCCTTTTCGCCTTTGCCTTTCGCTTTCCTTCTTTCCTCTGCTATTTGTAAAGCCTCATCAGAAAGCCATTTTGCTTTCTTGCATTTCTTTTTCTTTGGTATGGTGGTGATTGCTGCCTCCTGTACGATGTCACGAACCTCTGTCCATAGTTCTTCAGGCACTCTATCTATCAAATCCAGACCCTTGAATCTATTCTTCACCTCTACTGTATATTCATCAGGGATGTGATCTAGGTCAAACCTGAATGGCCTCATGGTTTTCCCGATTTTCTTCAGTTTAAGTCTGAATTTTGCAATGAGTAGCTCATGATCTGAACCACAGTCAGCTCCAGGTCTTGTTTTTACTGACTGGATAGAGCTTCTCCATCTTTGACTGCAAATTATATAGTCAATCTGATTTCGGTGTTGCCCATCTGGTGATGTCCATGTGTAGAGTCGTCTCTTAGGTTGTTGGAAAAGGGTGTTCGCTATGACCAGTGTGTTCTCTTGACAAAACTCTGTTAACCTTTGCCCTGCTTCATTTTGCTTTCCAAGGCCAAACTTGTCTGTTATTCCAGTTACCTTTTGACTTCCTACTTTAGCATTCCAGTCCCCTATGATGATGAGGACATCATTTTTTGGTGTTAGTTCTAGGAGGTGTTGTAGGTCTTCATAGAACCGGTCCACTTCAGCCTCTTCTGCATCAGTGGTTGGGGCATAGACTTGGATTACTGTGATGTTGAATGGTTTGCCTTGGAATCGGACAGAAATCATTCTGTCATTTTTGAGATTGTATCCCAGTACTGCCTTTTGCACTCTCTTGTTGACTATAAAGGCCACACCATTTTTTCTACGAGATTCCTGGCCACAGTAGTAGATATAATGGTCTTCTGAGTTAAATTCGCCCATTCCTGTCCACTTTAGTTCACTGATTCCTAGGATATCGATGTTCAGTCTTGCCATCTCATTTTTTACCACGTCAAGCTTACCTTGATTCATAGATCTTACATTCCAGGTTCCTATGCAGTATTGTTCTTTGCAGCATCGGACTTTCCTTTCACCATCAGACACATCCACAACTGAGCGTCCTATCGGCTTTGGCCCAGCCGCTTCACGCTTTCTGGGGATACTTGTACTTGTCCTCTGCTCTTCCTCAGTAGCATATTGGACATGCCCTCTGCTCTTCCCCAGTAGCATATTGGACACCTTCCGACCTGAGGGGCTCATCTTCTGGCGTCATATCTTTTAGCCTTTTGATACTGTCCATGGGGTTTTCTTGGCAAAAAATACTGGAGTGGGTTGCCATTTCCTTCTCCAGGGGATCACGCTTGGTCTGAGTTCTCTGCTGTGGCCTGTCCGTCCTGGGTGGCCCTCCACGGCATAGCCCACAGCTTCATCGAACCACGCAAGCCCCCTCACCACCACAAGGCAGTGATCCATGGGGGGGGGCTGGTATGACCTTGGTTCAAAGCCCCGCTCAGCCATCTGAGGTAAATGAGGTGGCCTTGGGCCAATCACTCTCTCTTAGTGTTAAGTCGCTCACTTAACAAAGCAGTCGGAGAGTGATTCAGCAAGAACACAGCTTTATTCTTCAACTCGAACACAACTCCAACATGGATCAACATCTGATAGCCAGAACAGCCTTTACATTGCAGCTGTCCTGCTTTTAAACATTCTCGGCTAATGTAGCCACACCCACTGTACAAATACCAACCAATAAGGTTGTTCACATAAGGATCAATTACGGATGTTCCCGCTCAGGGAGCTTGCTTGAAAGTGATTGGTTAGGTGCTTCCTGGGCTAGTGACACAATTGGATGGATTTGGATCCTAGCCCAGGATGAAGCTTTACATTACACTTCAATTAGATGTTTCACAACATATCATGCATTCAAGGCAGCTTTCTACTAACGTACCTCACAGGTTGTTCTGAGGATAACATGGCAGGGGACACCCTGCATATCATGGACAAAGAGTGGTTTAAAATGTGATAAATAGAAAACACTTTTCTTTTAATAACCCCCCCCCCCCCAGTTTAGTGCTCATTAAGAAAAATAAAGCATCTCCCTTTACTATAGCCTGGCATAGGTTTGCACAAAGCAGAGTCAGTTGTGGTGTGTGTTGTCAGTGCAATACTTCCAGCAGTTGCCTGTAGCAAACTTCTTAGTCTAGTTCAGGGTCTTTCCTCAATAGCGTTCTTAAATGTACCAATTTGAGAGTGGTTCTTGACACACATGATATATAGACAGTAAAGGTAAAGGTAAAGGTTCCCTTGCTCGAAAGCCAGTCGAATCCGACTCTAAGGTTGCGGTACTCGTCTCCGTTTCCAAGCCGAAGAGCCAGCGCTGTCCGAAGACGTTTCCGTGGTCATGTGGCCGGCATGACTAAACACCAAGGCACACGGAACGCTGTTACCTTCCCACCAAAGTAGTACCTATTTATCTACTTGCAATTTCTTGCTTTCAAACTGCTAGGCTGGCAGGAGCTGGAGCTA
>NW_015161994.1:386026-392601 GCF_001447785.1 Gekko japonicus | reverse complement strand
CCACCGACCTTCCACAGCCTGCAGTTCAGCGTCTTAACCACTTGAGCCACCGCAGCTCCATTATATAGACAGACTAACAGACAAAAATGCATAAGGGAAGAAAACACCGCAAATTCATTTTCCTAGTAGCCCAATGAGATTTTATTAACCTATATCTGTGGCACGAAAAGATTAGATGAATTTAGACATATTTTCTGTATTTATAGACCATAACTACCATTTATCTCATCTTGCCCCTTCTTTCTGAGCACAAAGAGCCTACAATTTCATGCCATTTTCAAGGCTAATGGTTTCTGCTGTTGAGTGCACAGGAAATGAAATATCTTTAGAAGACACCAGTGTTTGTGCCAATAACATTCAATTAGATCTAATTGGTGCAATGATTACCAAATAGTTTGCTAAAAGGACAAGCTACTGGAAATTTGTTTTGGGGCCTATTTTCTCACTTTGAAGTCACCCTTCTGTTTTCTAGTGCAGGCCATAGCTCCCTATCAAAATAACACCATGAAATGCAGTTTCTGAGCAGCAGGAAAACACTCACCAAAGTGGAGAAAGACCTTTCCACCTGTTGCTTTACAAAGTGCTGTCCGAGGCATCCCCCTACACGTGCCTTGTGATAAGCACAGTCTTGTAGAATTTTAATGCAGAAAATTAGGATTTTATCAGTTTTAACTCATTACTAATAGCTTATTTTGTGTAGCATATATGAAATTCAATCTGTATTTATACAGCAACAAGGTAAATTTATTTATTTATTTAATTACATTTATATCCCGCCCTCCCTGCGCGCGGGCTCAGGTACATGTTCTTCAATCATTTGTTCACCCCAGAAGTAAACACATTAAGAAGGAAACATGAATAGGATGCAAGCAATTATTACACTCTAAAACAATTATTGTGTTGCTCCATTATATCTTTTTGTTTGTTCCAATATTTTTGAATGCTGCTCAAGTTACATTGAAACTATTTATCTTTGGCAGGCCTTCTCTAACACTTATGTAACTGGGTAATTGATGCCATTTCAGCAGTATCCTATAATTTGCAAATCCATTCATTTCCTTCATCTCGCCATGCCTCCCCCCCCTACGTTTCCCAACTATATTTACATGCCATAAGCATATTTGTTATGGTCTGGAGAAATGTTTCCCAAGAAGTTAGAGATATGAGACCTCTGTATTCTACATAGATGTACCAATTCTGGTTTCAGCAGAGAAGATAAAAGGGTTTTCATAAGGGGAGGGCAAGATTCATTGTGTACTTGCAGACACCACCAATCGCAGAGCACGGGGGAGGGGGCTTTCATTCATCGGTCTCTGCTGCCACCATTGTCCCTATTACAGACCTCATATAAACATTCTTCACTTATTATTATGAACTACTTCAAAGTAACCACAATAAATGCTTAAAATAAACTGCTTTTGGGGATTTAATCCTAACTCCATCAGCCACACAAACCCTCCTTCCCTTTCACCACAATGCCAGTGTCAAACAGCAACATATAATTTAAAAACATTTGTTGTGATCACTTTCCTTTCATACTTTATAACTGTAGTCAATGCAATGCAGTGGTTGGAGAGTGTCGGACTAGGCTCTGAGAGATGAAGGTTAAAATCCTCATTTTGTCACAGAAGCTTGTTGGATAAACTAGGGCTAGTCACATACTCTCATGTCTAACCTAACTCACTGGATTGTTGTGAGAATAAAAATTGTTGAGAGGATTGTTGCCAGGGAGAGGAAAACAATGTAAGTCATCATGGGTCCCCCACTGGGGAGAAAAGCAGGCTACAAACAAACTAATATGAAGACAGGTCAAATGGACACTATTCAAAGTAAAGGGTTTGTGCCTTTGTCATGCACCTACTACATAGGTCCATACACTTATTTGTAAAATAATGCAGCCTGGCAACCTCTCCCTATGAAAAGTCTGCCCAAGTTGCACAGTGCCAGCCAAGTCGTGCTATTGGGAACCCACAAAGACTTGTCAGGGGCACTTCAGTTTCTCCTGTACCCTTTCCCCATAAAGACTTGTCAGGGGCACTTCAGTTTCTCCTGTACCCTTTCCCCATACTATTGGCTCTTTCTGTCCTCCTCACAGCCATTAGATCACCAACTTTCTGCTTCCTTCTCTCCTTTCCACCCATCTACAAACTTGGAAAAGCCCAGCCTAGCCTGGTCTTGTCAGATCTCAGAAGCTAAGCAGGGTTGGTCCTGGTTAGTATTTGGATGGATGACCTCCAAGGAATTCCAAGGATGTGACACAAAGGCAGGCAATGGCAAACCACCTCTGAAATGTCTCTTGCCTTAAAAACAAGTCTAGCTCTCCACCTAGTGGTGCATAACGCTAAAAGACCTTCTGGATGCCGGACAATCTTCGGATCTCCTGGCTATACTACTCACACTGCCATACAATAACTAAATTAAATTACAAACCTTTGTTTTATTGCCCTCCATCTTCAGCTAAATTTATTATTGCCTACATTTATACTCTACCTTTTTCCAGAATGGAGACCCAAACAGCTTACATCCATTTTATCGTCAAAACAACTCTCTGAGATAGGTTACGCTGAGAGGGAATTATTGGCCCAAGATCACCCAGTAAGCAGAGTGGGGATTCAAACCTGGGTCTCCCAGATTCTAGTCTCAGATGCTAACTACTACACCACACTGGCTCTTTTTTTTTTTTGGCCCCCCGAAAGGGATTTTTTTAAATTGCATTTTATATAAGAACTACAAAGTACAATGAAAATAGGGGAGAGGAACTACATTTAAGGAGAAAGAAAAGATAACGACTACTAACTAAAAACCCAAGAGAGGAGATAATCAAATTAGCTTGTACACAATGCCATCCCTAACCCTAACCCTAAGCATCTCAATATTAACAACAGTATTTTCAAAGGCACAATTCAGAGTTGGAAAAAGACCCCTAAGCATCTCAATATTAACAACTGTATTTTCAAAGGCACAATTCAGAGTTGGAAAAAGACCCCTAAGCATCTCGATATTAACGACAGTATTTTCAAAGGCCCAATTCAGAGTCCTTCAACCTTCATTTTTTCTTATCCTGTCTTTTCCGCAGTTTATAAGGAATTTTATGAGCCGCTGCCCTTTCTCAGACAGAGAGTCCTCTCCAGAAGACCCCGAGTCCAGCTTGCCACTGGACTTACTGTCCTTTTCCTCTTTATCCACCTCCTCTGGCTCACCCAACTGGACTCTCAGAAAGTCCCGTGCTTTGGAAACAGAGTCAATCTTTTCTTTTTTGACCTGAAGTTTGAAGGTTACGCCCTTTGGATATAACCACCGGTAGCTAATTGCATTTGTTTGAAGAAAAAGAATTAAATCTTTATATTTCTTTCTCCTTTGTCTTATTTCCAATGGGATATCTTTCAGAGTCCTGATAGTACTATCCCCAATTTTCAAGGGTGTCCCCGCCGTCGCTTTCAGGATACAATCCCTCACAAGCCTCTTCGAGAATCTCATTACTATTTCCCCAGGCAGATTATTCTTCTTTATGTATACGGAATAGGACCTGTAGGCCACATCCATTTAGCTCCTGAGATAGTCCACCTTCAAATCTGTCACTGGGGCCAATGCTTCACTCATCATTTGCTTCAGATTCTCACCCTTAGTCTCTGGGACACCTTGGAAATGAAGGACCAGGTTTGCCTTCTCCATTTGTAATTGTAAAAGCTGTTCTTCTGTTGAAAGTTGCTTCTTTTACAATTTTTGTACCTTTTTCTTCACCTTTTGAGCAGTGGCGTCAACTTCTTTCACTTTCTCAGCTGTTTGCTCCATAATTTTAAGAGTCTTGTTCAATTGTGTCTGCTGAGTAGTGATACATTGGTTCATTGTTGACAGCTGTTCCTTGAGATTAGTTATCTGATCCAGCAGGGGGCGCAGGGACTCTGCCAACGTTTTGGCTAACTCGGTGGTTCCTTCCGGTCATGGACTCTCAGCTACTTTTGCTTTTAAAAGTTTCTCCTTCTCCATCCTCTTCCCCGCCATCTTTATGAGTTGTTTACTTTCGCAAAGATTAGCAAGGTCTTTGAATATGCGCTCCCAACAGGTTTCGTCGCTTTTGTTTCCGCTCCCCCCTGGTCTCGCTTTTAGGTTTATGCACATGGGAGGGGCCCCTCCCCCGCTCGCTTTACTTTCTAGTCCATGGGGTAGGGAGCTTTCTTTTTGAATTGCAAATACGCCTTAATCCGACTCACAGTTCATCTTCGATCATACGATCTCGTTTAGCCTCCGTTTTAACCGCTCGACCTCCAGCGCTTGCCCCGGTCAGTGTCGCTTCTTTCATTCGGACACTCAGCAGGAGGACCATCAGGACGGAGAAGCGCCTGAATTCCCCAGCATTGCGCTGGCGAAGAGGCAACCTCTCAAAAGTCCCCTGGCTAGGAGCCTTTCAGCCAGGCTCCGTGAGAGGTAGCGATTCCTCGCCCCCCCTCCATTCTGCTGGTGCACAGCTTTCACCCCCCAGGAGGTCCGGCAGGTACCACACTGGCTCTTGTGTGGTGGCGGCTGCTGAACAGTAGCAAAGCAGCTGGACCTAGGTGAGTCATGGAACTCATGTAGAAGAAGAGAAAGAGAAGAAGAAGAGATTGGATTTATACCCCACCCTTCACTACCCAAGGGAGTCTCAGAGCGGATTACAAACTCCTTTCCCTTCCCCACCCCACAACAGACACCCTGTGAGGTAGGTGGGGCTGAGAGAGCTCTGAGAGAAACTGCTCTTTTTCAAGAACAGCTGTGCCAGAACTATGGCTTACCCAAGGTCATCCAGCAGGTGGAGGAGTGGGGAATCAAACCCAGTTCTCCTAGATTAGAGTCTGCTGCTCTTAACCACTACACCAAACTGGTAGTATCACATCACCTGGTATTTTCTGTCAAGACTTGCCTTGCCTAGTACTCTCTCAAAGGCCAAAACAGCCTCTCCCAATCTTTATCTGATAGAAACAAAGGACTGGAGGCTAACGATACAATTGTGGTTGCCTAGCAAAGGCCACGAAGGCCATTTGTTTCTTAAAGCTACAGATACAGTTTCTGTTATTTTGGGCAAGTCGAACCCCATCCCCAGTGTATTTATTTTTAGATCTCAGATTTTTCTTCCTACTTGGGGCTTTTCTCTGTCTTGTCTTTTCATGGCCCCAAGCTCTGGACTTTATTCACAGATCTGGCCATGTTGAGAATTAGATATACTGATGATACTTTACTTGGATTCTACATGTGTGTTATAACTTTTCAATAGATGAAATTAGACAGTGGGTCTTTCAGTCTGTTCACTGACACCTTTTTCATATCAAAGGTGTTACCTGATTTTGCATCTCACAAAAAGTGAAAAACTGTTATTTTTATACTTTTAGTTAGTGAATCTTGAAAATTAATTCCTTTTAGAGCTCATCTCTTTTCAGACTGTGAAAAATTGTATTTTACTTCTGAGACATGAAAGGTGTTAGGATGCTATTAAAGTCTGAAATTGGATTCTTTTGTCCGTGGTTGACTTCTTGGACCTCCACTCCCTTAAGGATATGCAGAGTGCACATTCCTTTAATTAAAAAGGACCCTCTAGCTACTGTCCTAAAATACAGCAATAAGCCACATTTCTTTTTTAGAAGTTATGCTTTTGAGATTGCATGGAGAGATCACATACACTGATTTATATTACCATGTAAAGCCTTCAGCAAACAAATATTGTAGGCAAACACCTTTAATTAAAATGAAAAGGAGACTTTTGACACTTTAAAGACTAACAGATTTATTGTGGCATGTACTCCCTGGATTAGCCCACCTCAGTAGTGACAGGAAGGGTGTCCCCTCTCTCTGACTCATACACATACAAACAATGCTATACCCTATTTATTTATTTATTTATTAGATTTATATCCCGCCCTCCCCAAATGGTCTCAGGGTGGCTAACAACAGAGGCAAATGCCATAACAAGCAATTAAAACAGCATAAAAACAATCAATAAATAAAGTGCAGTGCTCTTGATGTTAAATCTTATTACTCCAAGATGGGTTCCATTTATCAACCTAGCCTGACAACGTAAGTTCTTCCGTCATCTAGGTGTCTTCCCAGGACCGGCTCACTTATAGGTCTAATCCACCGTCGAAGATGGCAACTTGGTGGTGGCACAATGACAGCGGCAGCTCCTATGCAAAGGCCTGGTGGAAAAGCTCCATCTTACAGGCCCTGCGGAACTGTGCCAAGTTCCGCAGGGCCCAGATCTTCTCTGGGAAATCGTTCCACCAGACAGGAGCCACCGCCGAGAAAGCCCTAGCCCTGGTTGCGACCAACTTGATGTCCTTGAGGCCTGGAACCACTAATAGGTGCTGCGCCCCCAACCGTAGTGCTCTTGGGGGAACATATGGGGAAAGGCGGTCCCTTAGGTACGCTGGACCCTGGCCATCAAGGGCTTTATAGGTAAGAACCAGCACTCTGAAGTGAATCCGGTACGCTATAGGCAGCCAGTGCAGTGCCTTTATTTATTTATTTATTTATTATTTATTTATTTTATTCAATTTATACCCCGCCCTCCCCGCTACGCGGGCTCAGGGCGGCTTACAGGAGGCATA
>NW_015161994.1:379526-385824 GCF_001447785.1 Gekko japonicus | reverse complement strand
AGGGAAACATAATAAAGGAACTTGAACCAGGTTAGGACCAATGAGTCCAATTCCCGCTGGCGGGAATGCAGATAAAACTAGCGCCCAATTCCTTGGGAACACAACGGTTCTACAACATAAACACAAGTTCAGTTCTCAGGCATGAGATACATAATAAGCAAAGCAACGCAATAACTCCATCCCACCTCCAGCTGGTTGACCTTGAGCAGTTCCGCAGATGTAGCAAGCAAAAGACAGTAAACACCTACACAGGAGGATACAGGGGGGGATGGACAGAGTACAATGTAACATGTAGAAAAGAACACACCACCCTATGGCAGCTTGCTGACACCGGATCTCCTCCGGGAGCTCGTTCCACCAGGTAGGAGCCGTCACCGAGAAAGCCTTGGCCATGGTAGCGGCCAGCCTGGCCTCTTTGGGACCTGGCATTGCCAGGAGATGTTGCATCCCAGACCGTAGTGCTTGTGGGGGAACATATGCAGAAAGGCGGTCCTTTAGGTAAGCTGGACCCAGACCATATAGGGCTTTAAAGATAAAAACCAGCACTTTGAAGCAAATCCGGTACGCTATTGGCAGCCAGTGCAGCGCTTTCAGCGCAGGCTGGATGTGGTCCCTACTAGGAAGACCCATCAACAGCCTGGCCACAGCATTCTGCACTAGCTGTAGCTTCCAGATTTGCGACAAAGGCAGCCCCATGTAGAGAGCATTGCAGTAGTCTAGCCTCGAGGTGATCACTGTGGCCAAGTCACTGTGGTCGAGGAAGGGAACCAACTGCCGCACCAGCCACAGATGGTAAAAAGCTGACTTGGCAGTGGCTGCCACCTGGGCCTCCATAGATAACAAGGAGTCCAGGAGCACTCCCAAACTCCTAACCTCTGGCGCTGCCACCAAAGGCACCCCATCAAAGGTCGGGAGAGGGAGCCCCAACCCCAGACCACCGCGACTCAAGCCCAGGACCTCCGTCTTCACCAGGTTTAACTTCAGCCTGCTCAGCCAGAGCCAACCAGCCACGGCCTGCAATGCCCGGTGCAGATCTTCAGGGACAGAGCTCAACCGGCCACCCAACATCAGATAGATCTGGGTGTCATCGGCATATTGATGACACCCAAGCCCATACCTCCAGGCAATCTGGGCATGGGGGCGCATATAGATATTAAACAATAACGGGGAAAGAACAGCCCCCTGAGGCACCCCCCACACAAGCGGGTGTCTCCGGGACTGCTGCTCCCCTATCAACACCCTTTGTCCCCGACCACGGAGAAAAGAGGTAAGCCATTGAAGGGCGAGCCCCTGAATCCCCACGTCGGCGAGGCGGTGGGTCAGCAGCTGATGGTTGACTATGTCGAATGCGGCCGACAGATCTAACACCAACAGCGCCGCCACACCGCCTCAATCCAGATGCTGTCGGAGAACGTCAGTAAGGGCAACCAATACAGTCTCTGTCCCATGCCCCGGGCGGAAGCCAGACTGGAAGGGATCTAGGACGAAAGCATCATCCAGAAAGCCCTGCAGCTGTATTGCCACCGCCCTCTCAATAAGTTTGCCCAAATAGGGCAAATTAGTTGGCCAATTCTACCGGGTCCAAAGAAGGTTTTTTCAGGAGAGGCTGGATGTGGTCCCGTCTAGTGAGACCCATCAACAGCCTGGCCGCCGCATTCTGCACCAGCTGCAGCTTCTGGATTTGCGACAAAGGCAGCCCCATGTAGAGAGCGTTACAGTAGTCCAACCTTGAGGTGATCGTCGCATGGTTCACTGTGGCCAAGTCTTCACGGTCAAGGAAAGGAACCAACTGCCGTGCCAGCTGAAGATGGTAAAAGGCTGACTTGGCAGTGGCTACCACCTGGGCCTCCATCGATAAGGAGGAGTCCAGGAGCACTCCCAAACTCCTAACCCTCAACACCAGCACCAACGGTGCCCCAACGAAGGCCGGGAGAGGGAGCCCCAACTCCGAACTGACCCAGCTTAGGCCCAGGACATAGAGCCCTCTCTGTGGGCATGCGTGCCATCGCCCCAGCCAGGCCCAGACCATTATTAAAGTGTCGAATTCTCTGCCAAATAATTTTGAGTAAATGAAAGCATTTGGGATTGCTTTCCTTACTTTGTTTGGATCATCTTAAGTTAATGTATGAGTTGTTTTTTCTAAAGTAAAACCTCAGTATTCAGGTTAAATTGCCGTGTTGGCACTTTGCGATAAATAAGTGGGTTTTGGGTCGCAGTTTGGGCACTCGGTCTCTAAAAGGTTCGCCATCACTGGCCCAGGACCTCTGTCTTTGCCGGGTTTAACTTCAGCCAACTCAGTCTGAGCCAACCAGCCACAGCTTGTAATGCCCGATGAAGGTCGGAGTTCTACCGGCCGCCCAGCACCAGATAAAGCTGGGTGTCATCCGCATATTGATGACACCCAAGCCCAAAACTCCGGGCAATCTGGGCAAGGGGGCGCATATAGATATTAAATAACATCAGGGACAGCACCGCCCCCTGAGGCACCCCACACTCAAGAGGATGCAATAGTATAAAATTGCTGTCATTGGGGTCCAAGACAAAATGCAAGAGGTATACCTCTTTTTTAAAAAAAAAACATTTTTATTAGGATATAATAAACGTAGTCAAATATAGATCACAACTTTTACCCCAATCCATCAAACCCTCCACCCTTCCCCCCCCCTTGAGCAGCTTCCCACTGTGCTCCAACCTCCTGTTCAATTCTTAGATCTTCTTCCTCCACACTTTTTCTGCTTAATTACACAAACCTATAGGTAACTTAATTTTCTCTATTTAAGTAATACATCTTAATCTATTTTTAATATCTATTGCCTTCAATAATTGTCAAAGCTAAATAAACCGTCCCTTATATCCCAGTTTTTTTCCAAATAGTCCTTGAGATCTTTCCAATCTGCAAAAAAGTCCTCTGCTACTAAATTATTTAATTTCCTTGTCATTTTGTCCATTTCAACCATAAAAAGTAGTTTCTTAATCCAATCCTCAATTTCAGGCATTCTGTCTTGTTTCCAACATTGGGCATATGTCATTCTGGCCGTTGTAATCATATGCCACATCAATGTCCTTTTTGCCACATTGATTTCTTCCATTTTAAGACCCAAAAGTAATATTTCTGGTTCCTTCTTAAATGTACATTTTACAGTTTTTTCCATTTCAGCATGTACCTTTTGGCTTTTTCACAAGTCCACCACATATGATAAAATGAACCCTCTGCCTGTTTACACTTCCAACATTTGTTTGACATATTACTATTCATATTAGCAATCTTTTTTGGTGTCATATACCATCTGTACAGCATCTTGTAACAATTTTCTTTTAAGTTATTACATGTAGATATTTTCATCGCATTTTCCATAAAAATTCCCAAGATGAATCATTATTTCTTTATTCATATTAACTGCCCATTTTATCATCTGTTCTTTAACAGTCTCATCTTCAGTATACCACTTTAACTCTTATAGATTTTCGAAATTAGCTTTTTACCTCCCTCAAGCCATATATTCTCAATTTCATTATATTTCTGCCTAAACCCAAAAGCTTTTTCATCTTTCTTGAATAAGTCATTAATCTGTCTATATTGCAACCAACCATATTTAAAAGCCAAATCCTCCTCCATTTTCATTTCAAATGTTTTACCCACTGGTTTCAACATGTCCCTATATTGTACCCAGTCCTCCCCCTTATATGCCGAAAATGGTTTAATAACCTCTGCCGGTACACAAGAGGTATACCTCTTGACATGTCTACACAAAGTTTAAATACACATGGCAAATACAATCTACATTCACAACAACAATATTTGGAGATAACAGTTTTCCTATCTTTGCTAAGGTAATTCAATACCTGAGGACGGCAAAAGCCTCATCTCAATCAAGACTGGATAAATACAATGATAAATTCTAATTCAGCAATTTCACTTTGGAGTCTCCTTTTAAAGTTCCTGTATTGAAGAACGGGGATTTTCAAGTAGTCACCAGGCTGTCCTGGAAGACCGATATGTTCTCCCACTGAGTTCTGAGTGATATCATTTTTATAACAGGTTTGGAGCTGCCAGGGTTGCTAACAGGCCTGGAGGAAAATGTCCTGTCCCTTTAACAGAGGCTTAATAGGATGTAATTTACCAGGCGATGCTATTTATCCCAAGCCATGAAAAGCTCTAGCTGTCCATTTTCACACATTATTAATGGGTTGGCACAGGCAGTTGGCAAGTCTATTTTTATTCATTTATTGTATGGTCTGCCTTTTTAATTAAGATTCAAGGTGGACTACATAGAGTAAATCAATGCAATCAATAGGATGATACATTTAATAAGCAATATAGTAGGACTAGGATTACAGAAATCTGAGACATGATACAATGCAGAAATGGTATCATATAAGTATAAAACAATGCATTGGCAATGGAATAATACATACAGCATATAGACAGTACAAGCTGAACACAGTGATATAGTTCAGAGTCTGGCTCCCTTTATAAAAAGCGCCTTCATTTACTGCAGGTGCCACCCTACAAATGCCCCAAATCAACAACTGCCTAATGAGGACATTCTCCTGGCTTTCTGCAAACTATACTGAAAAGTATGCAGACGGAGAGTGATTTCAGCAAAGCGTACTTTATTCGATCAGGAACAAGACGACTTTGGCCGGCTCGCAGGCCGGCTTATATTCCCCGAGAAACCGCCACCCAAAACACACACACCCCACTTCCCAATAGGTTATTTACAGTTGCTGAGAGTCCCATAGGCTCTTGGCCGGGAACCTAGCCCCCTGATTGGAGCGGGCTAGGATTTGCATAGTCCATTGTCTCTTGGAGCGAAGCTCGACATTTGTGCCTGACCGCATGGAGCCCAAGCCGGCCACGCGGTCTGGACTGGATACATTACATATACAAAACTGGGTTATTCAGGAGGACTTTTTTACACAGGTAATTAGGGTTCTACTGTAACAAAATGGTTCAGAAAGATCCTTTAGTAAAGGGTTGGGGACTACGGACTACAGCATTGTCTATAGCTTGTAATATTTTTTTGCTGTAAGTATGATCCTGCTATGTAAATTTCTGCATCTCTGATTGTCATGTTAATGCTTATGCTTTATTTCTGCTTGGTTCCAGATTTCTGCAATCCAAATCCTATTGCATTGTTTATTGGATGTTCCACCCTATTGATTGTATTGATTTATATGGCATCATCTGCCTTGAATCTCAGTGAGACAACACTTTCTGACTACATTATCAATGCCCTTTCTTCTCCGAGCAAGTTATAAAAGAGAATCTTCATAGACAGGTTGTGGTGTTCACTGTACAGAATAGCAGCCACATTAATATTTGTTACCCAAAACCTGAGTCTGGCATATGTGTAGGCCATCCCCACAAGTGCACACCCCAGCAGTCTAGGGGTCACTTAGCCCTGTATATACACTGGCTTGCACTGGCATACCACTTCCCCAAAAGGGTGGGAAAGAAAGACACCTCTAATAAAAAATAGTAAACTTCTCAGGCTGGGGCAAGTGATGCTCTGTATTATTGGTGCTTGGAGGGGGGGAGTAACATTGGGAGAGCTTCTAGTGTCCTGGCCCTACTGATGGACCTCCTGATGGCACCTGGTATTTTTGGCCACTGTGTGACAAAGTGTTGGACTGGATGGGCCATTGGCCTGATCCAACATTGGCTTCTCTTATGTTCTTATATTTTGACTAGAAATAAGGCCCGTTGTGGAAATAAATACAACGAGATCTAGAAAGAGGCTCTGGGAGAGTGCTCTGGCTTTGGGCAAACAGTGTCAGTTTCCTGTGGCGACCTCAGCAGGGTATAATGACAGAGTCCACTGTTTTCTCCAGAGGGACTGATCTGTGCTACCTGAAGAGCATTTGTATTTTTGTGTTATCTGTAGCCCTCACCTGGAGAGTGGTAACAATTGTTACCCAGGCTCCACCCCTCAAATCTCCAGGAATTTCCATAGGTTAAGGTGGCAATGCACCACACAGAGGGGGACAGAGAGGGTGGAAGAAGGTAAGAAGGGGGTTGGAGGCAGGGCTGTAGAAGCATATGCCGGCTTGTCTTGGTGTGCAGGCTGGAGAAGGGAGGGGGGCTTCGAGAGCTTCTACCAGCCATCTCTCTTCGCTGGTGAGAAATACGGTGTAGGGTCTTGGACAGGTTCTCCGTGGCGTTGGGCTTGCCCCACGGCAGGAGAAGTGGCGCGTGGATAGGGGGGCTTGGCAGGCGCTGGTTGGAGGGCTGGAGGCTTGGAGTTTGGGGGGGCGGGCGACGGGAGGTCGGAGGTGCCACTCGCTGGGCCAGGAG
>NW_015161994.1:376279-379043 GCF_001447785.1 Gekko japonicus | reverse complement strand
GGATGCCTGAAGGCCAGAGCCACCACTCGCCGGTTCTGGAGTGTGTGAGGGGGGGCGAGGCGAGCGCCCGAAGGCCGGTCGCCAGGCCGGAATTGCGGGCACGGGGCAAGGCGGGCGAGCGGAGGCTGCCGCCGTCGCCCATGTTTGAGTTGGCGCTGGGGAAGGCAGCTCACCGAATCAATAGTGCCCTCATAATCCTCTTCGTCGAGCAAAATGAAAATGGCGTCCGATGAGGTACACAGTCGCAGCAGTTGTGGTGTGGGCGGGACCCGGGCTTTGCCTTCTGATTGGTGGCGATATACTGAGGAGAAGTTCCATCAGCCATACACTAAGGGAGTGCATTTTAGAATTAGAACTTTGGCACCCACTACTCAAATATAATAAGGGAGAGATTGATTAAAAAGTAAGATAGATCAAAGGAAAATAAAAACATCAATTAATCAACAGCAGTTGATACATACAATATTGAAAATCTCAGTCCTAGTGTGATTCTTCCCCCCTTTTCCTGTAGTGTTCCACCTTCTTCTGATTCCATAGGGGGCAACTCTGTGTGTGTGTGTGTGCGCGGGGCGCACTAGTTTCTGGCAGGACGGAAGAGAAAGGAGTTGCCAAGATGAGACAGACAGACACGTAGGCAGTGGTTGATGGGGGCTACAAAACGCCTGTGAGTAAATCCAAGGGTCTGTGCTGTAGGATATTGCAGATGATGGGAATGAGGGAAAGTTCCTGAGTTGTAAAGATGCCTGGAGAAGAGGAGCAATGTGGGGCTCTAGTGATCAGCCAAAGGAGAGAAAGAGGGAAACTAGAACAGGATGGTATTTGCAGAGAATGGGTAGAAATCTTGGGCTGACTACTGTGGCATTGAGAGAGAAAGAAAGAGAAAGATTACATAGTTCCTTACTCTTTTGTCCCGGTGCTAGAGCGGTGGTAAAGTTCAGTCTGGAGTAGAAAAAACCAATTTTGTGGCTAAAATCCCAGTCCATATATACCTAAAATTCCTTTCATTTTAGAGAACTCCTGTGATGATTTCAAATTAAATTAACTTTACCTGCTAGTTTCCTACTTAGTGTTTGTGGCAAAAAGTTGACCATGACATGATTAACTGAAACACAATGGGAAGGTGCTATGGCTCAGTGGGAGACCATCTGCTTAGTATACAGAAAGTCCAAGGTTCATTCCTCAGCATCTCCAGTTAAGAGATCTGGCAGCAAGTGATGTGAAAGACCTCTGCCTGAGATGTCGGAGAGCTACTGCCAGTCTATGTAGACAATACTGACTTTCATGGACCTGTCAGCAAGCTGCCATGAATGTCCCTGTGTCCTGTGAACTCCATAGAGGTCCCCCCCCCTCCTTGTCTGCGCTTCGGTTGTATCTCGCTTTCACTTTTGCGGAGCTCGTTAGGTGCATTCCTTCCCCATGTCTGCTAGGTTGCTTGAAACAAGATAACGCCAAGGTCGTGCTGGAGGTTCGTTACGGTGGGGAGTAGCTATGCTGCCTGATAGTATGCTTGGGAACTGAGATGTTGTTTCTTATATGAACCGTTTGTTCCCAGGTGGTTTTGCCGCCTATATTCCTGATTTACCCGCTCGCAGGAAGTAGTCCCATTGGCCCTGCTTGATTTAAATTCTGTTCATTATGATGTACCCATGCTGTAAGTTTCATTCTTAACAATCCTATTGTTTCTGAAACACCATCGCTTCAATAAATGCTTCTTTGATTCAAACGTGGATTTATCTGAATGCCTGGGGTTCGGACAGGACCGAGGGTCTGATTCAATATAAAGCAGCTTCATGTGTTCAGTGGATGAGACTCAGGAGATGAGTATTTGCCCTCATACTTAATTCAGGATGGAAGAAAGAGACAAGGTTGCTTTCTTGGATGTGATAGGATGCAAGAAAGAGACAAGGTTGCTTTCTTGGATGTGATTACTGGACCATCTGGGAATTGGTCCCAACTTTCGGAGGTCTATCCAGTCCTGGTTTTCTATATCGCGAGGGACGAGGCAAGGGTGCCCACTTTCCCCCTTGCTGTTTGCATTGGCGTTAGAGCCATTGGCTGAGGCCCTACGGGCAGACCAGGATTTTCAAGGTATAAAAATACAGGATAAACACTATAAGCTTAGCTTATTTGCCGATGATATGGTACTGTATATGGCGAACCCTGGTACCTCACTTCCTGTCGTAGAAAGGATCCTCGATCGCTTCCATCAAGTTTCAGGCCTTAAGACGAATAAAGACAAGTCGTTGATCTTTCCGCTTCATATCTCCAGTGCAGAAGAAGCAAGGTTAAAAGAGTCTTATCCATATTTTTGGGTAAAGGACACATGGACATATTTGGGAGTAAAAATTCCTTTACACTTTACAAAATTGGCTAAGGTAAACTTGGAAGAGCTTAATGTTTCGGTCCAACGTATTCTTACATCCTGGAACGATACCACCCTCAGTTGGTTTGAGCGGATCCAAGTCATTAAAATGATGATCTTTCCTAAATTTCTTTTTCTGCTTCGAGCCCTCCCTCTAGGCCTCCCCAGTAAAATGGTACAACAATGGCAGAAGTCGCTGATGAATTTTGTTTGGCAGTATAAACGTCACAGAATTTCCCGTGCAACTCTAATTAAACCCAAGTCGCTTGGTGGCTTGGCTTTCCCTGACCTCTCTCGCTACCGCGATGCCACACTTCTATCGAAACTTTTAAAGCACTACTCGCCTAACTATCTGGCAGACTGGAAAACCATTGAGAATATAGGGTTCCACCCTAAATCGCT
>NW_015161994.1:361321-376120 GCF_001447785.1 Gekko japonicus | reverse complement strand
GTTTGAAGATCTTATGGCGGCTCAGATCTTACCTAAAAGGGGATTGGTGTCAAAAGTGTACTGTCTTCTTAATTCTCAACATAAAGAAGAACAGACTGGATATCAAACAAAATGGCATAGAGATATTGGTCAGTCGCTTACCTCCGAACAGTGGACTGCGATCTGGTCTTCTCCTCTTTGCCGCTCCTGTTCCACCAATATTCAAATGTTAACTTATAAACTTTTATTTCGATGGTACCTGACCCCGCATCAGCTGCATGGCATTAACCCCGCGATCTCGGACAGATGTTGGAAAAATTGTGGGGGCCGTGGCACCTATATTCATTGCTGGTGGGAGTGTCCCAAGGTCCAGGCCTTCTGGAGAGAAGTCAATGCCCAAATACTTTTAATTACAGGTTGCGCCCTCCAACTACAACCCTCCTTGTTCCTTTTGAATCATTGGAGCCATCCTGCCCCCAATGGGCTTATGAAAGAGTTGATAGAATTGTGTCTTGCGGCCGCTAGG
The DNA here is from genome assembly GCF_001447785.1 of Gekko japonicus. Lineage (NCBI taxonomy): Eukaryota > Metazoa > Chordata > Lepidosauria > Squamata > Gekkonidae > Gekko > Gekko japonicus. Next base: position 375,615 of record NW_015161994.1, on the reverse strand, counting down.
AATGTTATTGCATTTCATTGGAAATCCAAGAAGACGCTGCTATTGAGTGACTGGTTCCTGAAATTGTGGGACTTCTTTTTACAGGACAAAGTTTCCACTAGCATCCTACGATCCGAAAATCAACCCGTTCCTGACAATCTTCAAGAAAAATGGATGCCCCTCTTGGAAGCCTCAGCAGCACATAAAATCGACACCTCCCTGTTTGCCCTGCATAAACACCAGGACTTGCTTTCCTATTTTTAACTGTTTTTTATATTTAATAAAAAAAATTTTTTTTAAAGCTAATCAAGATGTTTGGTTTTAAGATTAACTTTCCTGCAAAAGGGTGCCTCACTTTACATTTTAACTCATTTTAACTAACCATTGATGTTTTTGCAAGACTTAGAGTCTGATCCATGTTGCTTCTTCACCATGCCTTTTGGAAGCTATTCTCTGGGTCTAAAAGTGAACAGAGTGCCTTTAGCTGCCTCTTCCTCTTTTTTTCTGAGGTGGCCTGAGGCCTTAAATGACAACAAGGGTGCTGGCCTAACAGATTTTAATACTGTCAATTGAATTTGTCAATGAAATTACTGAGCAGTCGGGTTAGAATGGATAAAAGGAAGTACTTCTTCACCCAAAGAGTGATTAACACATGGAATTCACTGCCACAGGAAGTGTTGGCGGCTACAAGCATGGACGGCTTCAAAAGGGAATTAAATAAGCATATGGAGCAGAGGTCCATCAGTGGCTATTAGCCACAAGGTATAGATAGGGGCTCTGGGGCAAGTGATGCTCTGTCTTCTTGGTGCTGGGGGGGGCAACAGTGGGAGGGCATCTAGTGACCTGGCCCCACTGGTGGACCTCCTGATGGCACTTGGTATTTTTGGACTGGAGTGTTGGACTGGATGGGCCATTGGCCTGATCCAAAATTGGCTTCTCTTATGTTCTTATGATCTTATGAGTTCAAAGGATGTCCCTTCTTTCAACATACCCTCCCTTACTACAGAACAAAAGAGTTGCATCTTTTCTGGGAGCTCCTTTGGGAGCTAACCCTAACCCTACTATTTTGTGGTTAGCTCCACCTTCCAAGGCAGCCATTTTGTGGTTGGCTCTGCCTCCTGAGACAGCCATTTTGTGGTTGCAACCACCACCTTGGTTCAGAATTCCAAAGATGCCCACAGGCTGAAAAAGGTTGGGGACTCCAGGGCTAGAGTTTTCCAGCTGGCAGAAGCAGCTCTGGGGATTTCAGAGTGCTGCCAAGGGAGAACCTGTGGAAGCATGATCCCACCCCCTTCCTTTCAGGCTCCTTCCTTGCACCTTTAGCCTTCAAAAAGCACTTCACAAGCCCTTTCACTTATAGGGGAATAAGGGGAAGCACTGAGACAGGATTCTACCCCTGCTTATCAAGCAGAACATCTGCTCCTGCCTTCTAGTATTCTGGTCAGTGACTGCAGTGACACTTAATTGAAAAGTATTAGGCACAGAAAAATGGGTTGGTTTACAGGCATTTTCTACTTGAAATTATCTGTGCAAATATTGCCTTTTGTAGCACTCACTTATTTCTCTTAAGATGGACTTTGTTTCACTTCACCTTTCCCTTCCATTTCTCCTCAGAATATAATTCCTATAACATGGGCCAGTTCAAGTCAAGTTCCCTACTGGTATCGTCCATGGCAGCACTGGGCCTCTCCCAGATTGTATCGGGTCCCACACACCAAGCAGGCCACACACTGGATACACACACACATGGACAGAAATCACATTTCTTGTTAGGGTTGCCAATCCCCAGTTGAAAGATCCCCCGATTTCACAGGCTCCTGTCGCCACTGGCCAGTGGGGGGAAGCCCTGTCCCCAACAGCCATGAACCTGCGTGATGTCCCCAAAGTGATGACACCACATGGAGTGACATCTTCATGCTGGGGACATTACAGGGCAATGCTCTGATTTTGGGTCAAAACTCTACGGTATGAGCCCAGTTTTACCATAGAGTTTGCAAAAAAACCCACCCCAGAGCGTTGCCACATAACATCCCTGGCATTATGACGTCACTTCCATGTGGTGTCATCACATTGGGGACATCGTGTGTGGCAACACTGCCCTGTCCCCCACTCCTGGAAAGCTCCCTCCCACTCCCTGCCAGCACAAGGTAAGGACCTGGCAACCCTATTTCTTGTATCAGGCATGCTGTTTGCCATCATTGCCTGGATGGTGTCTAATTTTCCTCAACTTTTGATCCTTTATTTCTGCTGATGTTTTGAGCTATTGCTGTTCTTACTGGCTGATTTTTTTATTTCTGTATTTTAGATGACTTGCCTTTTATTTTTAATATGATTCTTAGCTGCTTCTGTGTTCTCTTTCAGAGAGAGCAGGTTAAAATATTTTAATAAATATTTATTTTAGGGGATTTCCCACACACACCTTATATTTTATTAAACTTTTAAATTGGTAATTTTAAATGACTTTTGTACAGAGCACAATTTTCAGTTTTAAGCTTCAAATATGATCTTAATCTCACCTGAAATTGCCTTTAGCTAGGAGATCTTTCATTTTCAACCAGATAATTCTTATGATTAAAAAAGAGCTGCTTTGAAAATCTACCTTCATGTAACACAGAGACCTTGTTAATCTTGTTGAGAGCCAGTTTGGTGTAGTGGTTAAGTGCGCAGACTCTAATCTGGGAGAACTGGGTTTGATTCCCCACTCCTCCACTTGCACCTGCTGGATGACCTTGGGCAAGCCGTAGCTCTGGCACAGCTGTTCTTGAAAAAGAGCAGTTTCTGTCAGAGCTCTCTCAGCCCCACCTACCTCACAGGGTGTCTGTTGTGGGGAGGGGAAGGGAATGGAGTTTGTAAGCCACTCTGAGATTCCCTTGGGTAGTGAAGGGGGGTATAAATCCAATCTCTTCTTCTTCTTCTAATAAAAAGCAATCAGAAACAAAACAAAGAACTTCCCCTTTTTCTTGATGTCTACTTTACATACCACCATGTAATCTGTGTTGCAATGAGCGACTTGGCATGCCTGGACATTGGGGGGCATTACATCATTCTAAGAGTGTATAGTTGTTACTTCCTTGAATAGGATGCTGCTTTGGTCCATTCTGCATCTAGCGATCGCTCTGTTATTTTACCAAACCCACAATGGAACAGAAAAAGATGCAGCTCAAAACCACAATACCCTGGGCCAACGCCACTACAGAGTCACCCCTGAATGGCCATAAAACAGCCATAAATCTATGCAGACAGTACCATAAAACAGAGAGATCAAAGGAAGTGAAACCGGCATGCAGTGTGGAGGGTTCGATAAAATCCAAAAATCAAAGAAAGTGAAAGTGGCATGCAATGTAGAGGGGAATTTCTGTTCCAACGTGGGTTTGGTAAAACAATGGAGTGAATGCTAGATGCAGAATGGGCCTTTGTCTTAACCTAGGAGCTGCCCTCCGACCCTTCCTTTTCTCTCTCTCTGTCTTCTCTCTCTGCACATTGCCTTCCAGGAGACACATGTCTCTGCAAGTCTCTCCTGTAGATACAATGCCCTCGTACTCCCATACATGTGATGCCAGCAGGGCCGGTCCCAGGGTTTTTTGCACACTAGGTGAGGCTACCTTCTGGCACCACCACCACCCGTGCGCTCAACAATTTTCAAACATAAATGCATTTCAGGAAGAATGAAAAACACAAAAACACCATACTAAAAATCATGAGAAATGGGGGAGCAGAACCTTTTTTAAAAAATGCCTGTCAAGTCTAGGAGTTCAGGGAATTTTGACGTATCTAAGATGACACGACATTCACCAGACAATATGCCCATAGCAGAGATTTTAGGCCTAGAACCATGCCCCAAAGCCCCAGACTTAGTTATCAATTACACAGACTTGGCTTCTATGTACTGAACTCAAGCAGGAAGACACATACAGACACCTTTTTGGTTGACACAACAACCCTGTGAGGTAGATTAGGCTCAGAGAGGGTGACTGGACCAAAATGACCCAGCGGCCTCCCATAATGCAATAGGGATTCCAACCTGAGTCCCACAAATCCTTTTGAGCTGGGAGCTGATTTTCAGACTCTTTGCTTTATTTTCTGCTCTGCCCACCAACCCTGAAGCCTGCTGTGCTTCACTATTTACTGATGAGCCATGCAGGCCCAAACCTGTACACAGTATTCCCAATGAGGCAGCACCATGGATCTGTACAGGGGCCACTGCAGAACACGGGGTCAGCTTTCATTGTGCTCTCCACCACAACCCCACCAGGCGGTGGCAGTATGGAGCTGCGACCCGAAAAGTCCTGGACAGGAAGAGCTGATGTCATCTAGCCAAGCCAAGCCGAGTGGGAAAAATGCCGTCCAGATCACGTCTGAGTTGCAACCAGTGTTCCCTCTAACCTGAGTTAGTGTGAGCTAACTCACAGTTTTTTAGCCTCCGGCTCACACATTTTTGTCTTAGCTCAGGAAGGATGGCTCCAGAGCAGACTAATTTATGCAGCAGCCAAATCGCTCGCTCACAACGTTAATGCCAGTAGCTCACACAGTAGAATTTTTGCTCACAAGACTCCACAGCTTAGAGGGAACATTGGTTGCAACTGAACAAATCCCCGTCGGCTGCAAAACGTGTGCTATGTAAAGATTATATGTGTTGTCCTCCCTTACCCCTATAAAGCATTGTTAGTCCCTTGTGAAATGAGTAACTGTAAATCGCTCAGAGCCAGCAGCTCTGCAAGGATTGAGCGATCAATAAATTGAAAGATTGTTATTATTATTTATTATTAATTTTTGTCTCCCTGTGCATCCATGTGGTGTGGAAGAGGCCCCAAGAGTGGGCTCCCAAGGGGCCAGGGATCAGGATCGTGGCAGGCAGACCCTTTGCAGCATTGGGGCAAACCCCACTCCTGTCCCTCCCTCCTCTGGGGCTTTGTACTCAAAAGCCACACCCCCCAGCCATTTAAGCTGGGCTCTCTGCCCTGCTTAAGCGACAGTTAGAACCGGATATGGAACAACTGATTGGTTCAGCATAGGAAAAGGAGTACGACAAGGATGTATATTGTCGCCTTGCTTATTTAATATATATGCAGAGTACATCATGCGAAATGCTGGCCTGGATGAATCACAAGCGGGAATTAAGATTGCTGGGGAAAAGATCAACAACCTTAGATATGCAGACGATACCACTCTGATGGCAGAAAGTGAAGAGGACCTCAAGAGCCTCTTGCTCAGGGTAAAAGAGGAGAGCGCAAAACTGGGCTTGAAGCTCAACATCAAAAAAACTAAGATCATGGCATCCGGCCCCATCACTCCTTGGCAAATAGAAGGGGAAGTCGTGGAAGTAGTGACAGACTTCACGTTCCTGGGATCCCAGATCACCGCAGACTGTGACAGCAGCCATTAAATTAAAAGACGCCTACTCCTTGGGAGGAAAGCGATGGCGAACCTAAACGGCATGATAAAAAGTAGAGACATCACGCTGCCAACAAAAGTCCGCATGGTCAAAGCAATGGTATTCCCAGTAGTCATGTATGGCTGCGAGAGTTGGACTATAAGGAAGGCCGAGCGCCGAAGAATAGATTCTTTTGAACTATGGTGCTGGAGAAGACTCTTGAGAGTCCCTTGGACTGCAAGAAGATCAAATCAGTCAATCCTAAAAGAAACCAACCCTGACTGTTCCCTGGAAGGCCAGATAATGAAACTGAAGCTCAAATACTTTGGCCATCAAATGAGAAGGGAGCACTCACTGGAGAAGACCCTGATGCTGGGAAAGATTGAAGGTCAAAGAAGACGGGGACGGCAAAGGATGAGATGGTTAGACAGTGTCATCGATGCAACGAACATGAAATTGAGCAAACTTCAGAGGACGGCAGAAGACAGGAAGGCCTGGCGTGATCTGGTCCATGGGGTTGCGAACTGTGTGACTGAACAACAACAATAACTATAATAGTCATTTTTAAGGAACTAAAATGAACCACAGATAACAAAGATTACATCCACAATTTCCATGAATTTACCAGGAAATGTTCCTCTCAATCAATTCAAAGCATAGGATCTATTTAATGAACCTCATCAGAACTTGGGACCTTAGTTGAGCAGTATGATACAACATGTCTTTGTTGGAGTGACTCAGCATGCCTGGACATTGGAGGGCGCTACATCATTCTAAGGGTGTATAGGTGTTATCTCCTTAAATGGGATGTTTCTCCTGGTCTTAACCTGGGAGCTGCCCTCTAAACACTCGTCTCTCTCACTTTGTCCTCTCTCTCTGCACATGGCCTTCCTTTGAGACACATGTCTCCGCAGGTCTTTCCTGTAGATACAATGCCCTCGTATTCCCACACGCATGATGCCAGACAAACTGGCCATTTGTGATAGGGAAAGTACTCTTTAGATTAGGCTTCTTTCTCTCCTTTCAATTGCAACATGAATGCGAACTGAATCTACTTGAATAAATGTAAGTATATCTTGGGAGATTTATTTACTGCACTCAGTATCACACCTCTATGACTAGGCAAAACTCTGCTGTATTAACCAAATATCCCAATAGTCTTCTGACAATGGCTAGGGCTTGAAAGAAAAATCAACACATCTTTCTAAGACACATGACTCTTCTAAAGCTGTAGCAGGATGCTCTTCTGGAAAGCTCTTCTGAAGATATTTCTACCTAGCAGCTCCTGTCTTTGGTGTGAGGCCATCTTTCCCTTTTGTGGTAAAGCTAAATTCTTATGCTTCCTGTTTTCAGTGCTGAATATGTCACTGTGGGAGGTTCTTCTTTCAGAATCTTCCACTAGTTCCTTTTGCCTGTTCCTGAGGAACTCATGAACAGAGGGAGCTTTTGTCAGTGTGAGGATGCTTATGAAATGGATGGTTTCATGCATCAGTGTGGGAGAACGCTCATTCCCATCTATTCAAAACATGTGCCAGGTGCATCCACTTACCCAACTCAGAGGAGCTACTGCTGCTTCATCCTTTGCTGCCAAGAAAATTGTTTACTCTGGAGTCATGGTCCAAAAAGCAAAACAAGAATCTTTACTTAGAGAGAAAAGAAGAGTAAACTGTTCCTCTCACACAAACTCGTCTCACACAAACTGGTGCACAGCTCCCTTAACTCTTCTGTGGGCCTATAACACTGAAGGAATTAAGCCAGGAAGAATGCATGCACATAAAGTACAATTCTGATACAAAGCAGGGTTCTGTACTGCACCACTGCCCTGGGACACAGCAAAATTATAAAGAGAAACTCCAGTCTAAATGAAGAGCAGCGTTTTTCTTTGCTTGGACCACAATGACTACATTTGTACGTGAACAAAACTGCTGGATCAAGAGGACATGCATGCCTGCTGATTAAGAAAAGCTTGTCTGTACCCACTGCATTAGAGAGACATTGTTAAAAAATAGTTCATCCTTTTGTAAATATTGTTCAATGTATTGGTGCCAAGGTTACTGTCAGTTTAGGTTATCTGCTAACTAAATAAGAATCATGCACGTGTTGCCTGAGGGAAACTTTAACATGTGCCCCAGATTTAAAAGAAGAGTCCTTTCAAAGATCCTTCTGTGCTTTTCAAATATCGCCTTACTTGGATTCTCTTCCAATCTTCTTTCAGACTTATTCCATTTATTAGCAGTAAAGCCCGTTGTGAAAGCAATACAACGGGATCTAGAAAGAGGCTCTGGGGGAGTGCTCTGGCTTTGGGCAAACAGTGTCAATTTGCTGTGGTGACCTCAGCAGGGTATAATGACAGAGTCCACTGTTTTCTCCAGAGGAACTGATCTCTGCTACCTGAAGAGCAGTTGTAATTGTGAGTGATCTGTAGCCCTCACCTGGAGATTGGCAGCAATTGTTACCCAGGACAAAGTGGCTGGTTTGGAGGGTGTAGTCTATGGCATTCTACCTGTCTGAGGTCCCACCCCTCTGCAAACCCCACCCTCTCCAGGCTCCACCCCTCAAATCCCCAGGAATTTGTCAGCATGTAGTTGGCAACCCCATCTCCTTCCCAGCTAACCATCAACCTACCATTATCTGCCCCTTTGACTTCAGCTGACTTCTGCCCTCCCTTCTGCAGAGCAGTTGTAATTCTGAGTGCTCTCCAGCCCTCACCTGGAGATTGGCAACAATGGTTCCCTATGTGGGACTGACTGGTTTGGAGGGTGGAGTCTATGGCAGTGTACCTGTCTGAGGTCCCACCCCTCCTCAAACCTCACCCTCTTCAGGCTCCATCCCTCAAATCTCCAGGAATTTCCCATCTGGAGTTGGCAACCCTATCAGGATTGGCCCCAATGTGTTTTCTCCCAAAGGCCAAAGTAGGTGACAGGACCAAGCTTAGTTGCCTACCAACAGGCACTGAGGGGAATGTAGGGTTGCCAGCTCTAAGGAGGGAAATACCTGGAGGTTTGGGGGGTGGATTCTGTAGAGGGCAGCATTGGGCGGGGGGGCGGAAGGACTCAGCAGGTATAATGTCATAGGGTCTACCCTCCAAAGCAGCCATTTTCTCCAGGGGAAACTGATCTCTGTCATCTGGAGATCAATTGTAGCAGTGGGAGATCTCCAGGTCCCACCTGGAGTTTGGCAACCCTAGGGGAAAGTGTGCTGCACAGCAGGGGGTTGAAGAGAATGGTTTGATGGGTGCTGGGCCAAGATTGGCAACAATAGTTCCCCAGGAGCAAATAGCTGGGTTGGAGGGTGGAGTCTATGGCACTGTAACCTGTCTGAGGTCCCCATCTCCCCAGGCAGCTTTTAAAACATGATCCTGGGACCTACACACCACCAGACATTCCAACTGCCTTGCGGGGGGGGGAGTATGAGGTGTGGAATGGAGTGAAGTCCAATCAGCTTCCATATGCAAAAGACCTTGAAGGTTCCATATGCAACTGACATTCCAACTGCCTTGCGGAGAGGGGGGTGAGTTTGAGGTGTAGAATGCAGTGAAGTCCAATCAGCTTCCATATGCAAAAGACCTTGAAACACTGGGCGGGACTGCACAAAGCAGCCAGTCAACCCAGCCAGCGTCTTCTGACTGAAAGTTCAAGCGCCCATACACTAAAGGAGTGCATTTTAGAACTTTGGCACCCACTATTCAATTATATATAAGGAGAGACTAGGATGTTTGGTCAGCTTTGTAGCCAAACAGGGCAATTGCAATGCAATCATGGAAATTAGACGTATTCCAGATATTGTCCCCATCTGAGTTTTCCTAGACGACTGGTCATTTTATAATTCTATACATTTGTTGGAAGTTTAAACATTTGTCAAAATGAACATGTTTTAAAGAAAACAGAACATCTAAAACTGGCTTCTACATTAATTACATTTTCAAACTAGATACCTGAACATCCCTGTTTTTCGTCTTGTCATTCGCTGTGCCTCTCTGTTTCATTGTCGTAGCTACTAAGTTTGTGGGAAATTGACTGTTAAAAAACCTGTGCTTCTATTTTCTAAATGCAAGTTATGCAACAGTTATTCATACAAGGTTCCTTATTTTTCATCTGAAAGGTTAAAAAAGATTTTGCATGCAACTTGACGTCAGCATAGATTTCATGAAATATTACAAGGCACAGAGCAGATAATCCTTTATTCTGTTTTCCAGACTAAATCATGATCAATTGGAATTTTGTTCTCAGCTTTTATAAGGAGGCCTAAATTTGTCACAGCCACATTTTTACTGTGTTAAACTGATATAAGAGTGAGTGCAGTCACACGTGCCAGATAATGTGTGTGGGGGGAGTGAGGCTATTTGCTCTGTAGTACTTTGACCCGCCACTGCGTGATCAGATGCAATGGCGGGTGAATCGGGTTTTTTCTTTGCCGCATTTCCGGTGCGCTTCGAGGGATCACTGATGCAATGGGAGCGCACTGGAGCGATCACACGGGGAAGTCCGTCTGCGGCCAGTCACAAACCCGTTTGATACTGCACTTTCCCCAGTATTTTTAAACTCTGCTTCTTTGGCGGTGCAAAACAGGTCACCGACGGGTGCGGGATGCTTGCCAGATGTTCCCGTGTGATTGTCCCCTTAAAATCCACCTGGCAGTCGTGCCTATCGCACGGCTAATTCTGCGTGTGATCAGGACCTAGGTCTCTTTCAGTCAACAGAGGTTTGTTACCAAAGTCTGACTTTTTAAAAAGAACTCAATGCAATAAGTTCTTATTTATGGATTCACTTGCTCCTTGTTCTGAAGAGCAATCAGATCTTAAACTTTGGACTGATGCATTTGCCAGTGATGCTACTGTAAACACTGCTATCATGACTGTGCAGTGTCATGCTTTGTGCTAGCTAAGAGTGCATATCCTAACCAATGATGGCCTTTTCCCCACTGGGTTTTTGCTCCATATTGGCTTCCTACCTGGATATGTTTTGCCCCTCCCTTATGCACAGTATTATTTGCCACTAGATGCTCTCCTGTTTTTCTTCCAGTTTTTACGGTGTGTTTTTTCCCCCAGACCACTGCTGGAAAAATACAGAAAAAAGGGGGGGAAATCAAGAGGTCAATGACTGGCAAACAATACTGTGCAGAAGGGAGGGGGGAAACCAATCCAGTTAAGAAGCCAAGCTGCATCAAAACCCCAGTATGCAAAAATACTATATGTTGGGGTAGTATATCTTATCCCAAATTCACAGATGACACTAAAAGCCTTCTTTCCACTCATATCAAGTTTCTGAATGTACTAGTGGGCTGGTATGGTGTGTGTGATTTACAATCACATTTTAACATTGCTGCATTTTACAATGTATGTGCAATTTCAGCATTAGACTGGACTGTTGAAAAGTCAGAATGGTTTGTTCCTATTATATTTTAGGCGAAAGAGGAAAAGACTGCTCAACCTCCTTCTCAGAACAGTTTGAACTTCTTTGTTTTGTTGATTTCTTTACTCACAGGAACATAAATGTGAGGCAAGTAATCTTTAGGCTCTGAGTACTGCCACGTTCACAGAAGGGCACAGTAATTCTTAACTGTAGAGGCAGAACTTACGTACTACTGACTCAGGTGATGACTAAAAGCGAGTACTGAGGAAGAGGAGGAGGAGGAGATTGGATTTATACCCCACCCTTCACTACCCAAAGGTGTCTCAGAGCGGCTTACCAACGCCTTTCCCTTCCCCTCCCTACAAACACAGTGGCAATGGTGGACTGCTGTGTGAAAACATTCTACAAAATATGGCCTATATTTGTCTCTTCCACCAAATGGCAATCATGAAACACCTAATGTAACATTACTAGCCATTTTATAGACATATTCCTGATAAGTATGTCTAATCATTACATTCAAGTTGGTGTCAGTATGGCTGAATGAAGGCAGACAAAACACATGAATTGGTTCTATTACTTCCAAAATGCCAGAGTTTGTCAATTACTATAATTAGGCCTGGTACATCACTCTTTCTTAAAATACCTGACAAAAGCTTGATCATTATGAACAGGAAAAATACATCCTGGTCTATCTATAATGATCCTGATGTCCTGTGGTATTTCCAGACAAAACACTATATTGTACCTTCTCATTTTATTTAGAGTTGTCACCCAATTTAAAAAATCTTAGTTACATGTATTTCAATCGACTAAACTGTTAAATCTGCACAAATGTGTACATGAATAAGCAATTATTTTGAGGTAAAACACATTTGTTTTGGTTTTAGAGTATGTATGTGAACCAGTAGGCATAATATTAAGAAATATTTAAGACAATCCTAAGAACACTTACCTGGGAGAAAGCTCCATTGAATATACCTGTGTGGGATTCTGAGCAGATCTCTTTAGGATGGTTCTCATTCCGTTACATGAGATAAAGGACAAATTTGTTTTCTGAAAATGTGCCTGCTATCCTCAGGTTCTATTAGATATCAAATATAAATGATTTTTAAAATGTGTTGCCAATTTAACTGAGAGCAATCGTTTTACACTGCATTGCAGTGACTGCAATCCTATGCACAGTTACTCAAGTGTAAGTCTATTGCAGTCAATGGGCTTAGACTGGAATAACTATGCATAGGATGGCACTGCCAATCAATCAAAACTGAGGTCCCTGTCTTCCCCAGGCACCATCTCCAACTCTCCAGGACTTTTCCAACCTGGATCTGGCAACCCTACCCCCCCCATCTCCTGCCAGTGGCTGGGGGGAACCCGGTAAACCTATGTGCATGTGTTGATTAATGTATTATGTGTTTAAATTGCCCTTGGACTAATACTAAAAAGGGAACAAAATTAAAAATAGAAATTTGGTTGCTAAAAGGGAGTAGTGCAGATTACCTAGTTACTCCCTTTAAAACAGAAGTGCCTGAAGAAACATGAAAAGTGAGTTTGTGTCTTGACCTTCTATATTTCCAAGAGGAAAAAAATCAATATACCTCTATCTACCATGCAAATTACAATCCTCTAAAGATCTCCATTTGTTTTATTATGCCAAGTGAATATGATTATCCTTAAATAGAATATACTGAAGCAAAGTGAGCTTTGCTCAAGATGTGCCCAATTAAAAAAAAATCAATAAGAAACAATCAGATACATTGGTTCTGCTACATAATAATAGAACTTTACAGGGGGGGAACATTGTCCCCAAAGTATCTACGGTTTAAGGCAAGCTATTAATGATATTGCAAAGTCTCTAAGAAAGGAGAGAAAGGAAGAACTAGGTTTGCAAAGTCACAACTGGGATTCAAAGAACTGCATGACCAGTTCTGTGTGACCAAGAAACTTTGGGCTTGTGTTCTTAAATAGCAGCTCTTCTGCCATGTGCAACTGAAAGAAGTTTCAAAAACTGTTTGTGACATAACAGAGTCTTGCTATTCCAAAAGGTCATTCCCATCGAGCATACCTATGCCCTTGGAATACCAAAAGTAGTTCTTTGATGCTTCTGACCATTAAGCTGCTCAGGCCTATAGCTACAGTGGGGCATTTCGGGGCCATGCCCCCTTAATTAAATAGCCATGCCCCATAAGTTTACATTACAGGATTAAAAAAAAAATTAACCCTGGCATTGCCCCAGCAACAAGCCCACAGCCAGCAGCCGGGTGCCCTGTGGACTGACTTGGCTGGGCTCACTTGCCCACCCACTGGAGAGCCTTGCATTTCTCCACAAAGGCTAAGCATGCATTTTCTTCAGAAGTCAGAAGCTCCACTCAGACTGTAATGTACTCCGCCATTACCACGTGCGCGACCGTTGGGCCATGCGGTCAAGCACAAGCCCAAAGCTTCGTACATTTAGAACAATAGCCAAGCGGATCCTAGCCCGCACCAATCAGAGGGCCAGGTCCGCAGCCGAGAGCCTATGGGACTCTCGGCTTCTGTAAATAACCTATAGGGTGAATAGGTGGTGTGTTTTGGTGGTGGGTTTCTGTGCATATATACCGGCCTGCGCGCCGGCTTACTTTGTCTTGTTCCTGATTGAATAAAGTACTCTTGCTGAAATCACTCCACGTTTCTGAGTACTTTTCACTGGCGATGAAGGTGGGATTCTACCCTTCCTGAACAGACCCGGAGGAGACCAAGCAGCACCGAGCACCGATCGTGCCGCCGCCACAGCCCCGCAGCTCGCCGGAGATCAATGCTCCATCGCACAACATCTCGTTCATTAACCACCGGCATCTCGCCTCGCCACGCCGCGCTCCTCGTCTAAGCCAGCCTGCCGCCTCGTCTCCTCGCTTCATCTACGGCTTCACATCGGCTAGCCTTGCCGATTCCCCGCAGCCCACCTCGCAGCATCGCCGCACTTCACCAGCCGCGCCTCGTCAGCTCACCTCGCCGACGGCACCGTTTCCCGCCAAGCGCAACCGCGACCAAGTGCACACGCCAAGATGTCGGAGCCAGGCTCCTCCTCCTCCACTTCATCCGCTCCTTCGGGTGCCGCCGCAGCAGCCGCATCCCCCGGGACCTCTCACGAGGGCATCGCTCCCTTCGACCTTGCACACCCCGAGCGATGGACCACTTGGGTGATGATCCTCAAGAACTACCTCGCATGTTTACGGGTCACCGACGCAGGTATGAAGAGGTCACAGTTCATACGCCTTTGTGGGATGGATACCCTCCTCCTCCTGCAGGACCTGATATCACCCAAGGAAGTAGAGGGGGAGAGCTTTGATGACCTCATCGCGGCCCTCACCGCTCACCTCGCCCCGAAGCCCACAAAGTTTGTTGAACGCATGGACTTTTTCGCTAAAGTCCAAGGCCCGGAGGAGAAAGCTGCCGATTTCCTGGCAAGCCTTCGAAAGGCCACAAAATTAAGGAGGGGTCTGATCAGAGAGGACAACCTCACGCTGGCACAGGCTTTAAAGGACACGGCGGCTTTCGAAAAAGCGCATCCAGGACGCAGCGGACACCAGGTCCATTGCACCCGAGCCGTCTCA
>NW_015161994.1:305452-359800 GCF_001447785.1 Gekko japonicus | reverse complement strand
TGGGGGCCGGCTCAGGCTGAGGCGTTCCGGGCTGTGAAGGAGCTCCTCATCTCCAACTCGGTCCTCGCCCACTTCAATGAGGAGCTTCCAGTGGTCCTGGCCTGCGACGCATCCCCGTACGGGGTCAGGGCGGTCCTGAGGCACAAGCTGCCGGACGGCTGGGAGGTTCCAGTGGCATACTACTCCCGGACCTTGTCGGCAGTGGAGCGCAATTATGCGCAGATAGACAAGGAGGCGCTTGCGATAGTGGCCGGGGTGAAAAAATTTCACCACTACCTCTACGGCCGGCCCTTCATGGTCTTGACGGACCACAAGCCGCTCCTGGGGTTGCTCGCCCCGGACCGCCAGACCCCCCAGATGACCTCGCCCGGGTGATCAGGTGGTCCGTATTCCTGGCGGGTTATAACTACGCGCTCCTACACTGCCCCGGGAAAGCGATGGGGCACGCCGACGCTTTGAGCCGCCTTCCTCTGCCGACGACGGATCCGGCCCCGGCCCACCAGATTGCGCTTCTGGAGACCCTTCCTGACCAACCGGTCCACGTGCGTGAGGTGGCCCGTTGCACCGCCCGGGACCCGATCCTCTGCCTGGACTGGGTGAGAAGGGGGTGGCCAGTGGTCACTGCGGGGCCAGATTTCACGGCCTACGCCTCCCGGAAGGACGAACTGTATGCGCACAAGGGTTGTGTGATGTGGGGAGTCCGGGTGGTGATCCCTCCCCCCCTCCGAGAATGGGTGCTGGCTGCACTGCACGAGGCTCACCCGGGCGTGGTGCGAATGAAAGCCCTGGCTCGGAGTTATGTGTGGTGGCCAGGCCTCGATCAGGACATCGAGGGACAGGTGAAACAATGCCAGCCCTGCCAGGCCTCCCGGCCGGCACCGCCCAGAGCGCCCGCACAGGCTTGGGAGTCCTCCCACAAACCCTGGTCCCGGTTACACTTGGACTTTGCGGGGCCGTTCCAGGGACAAATCTTTTTCATCCTGGTCGACGCCTACAGCAAGTGTGGGGGGGTTAGACTCAACCAAGTTTTGCAATTCTGCTGGGGAGGGGATGAAGATGGAAAATGTATGTCTCAATGGCGTGCAAAGCCAATGCAGAGACAAAGCAGCCCCGTGGGGCTCCTCTGAAGTTCCTGTGGATAAACTGAGCACCTTCCCTCCTCCTGGCTTCAGCTCACATGTGGGGATTCCTCTCTTGTCAATCCAAGAGGACCTGCCTTTCAACAGCTCTAGCAGCTTTCCCGGAATCCAAGGTGAGGTGGGAGGCTGGGCTGTTGACTCACCCAGTGAGCTTGCAAGCAGGACATGAGGCCAGGGGGAAGGGAGAGCCGTGGCTGATTTTGCTTTGCTCTACTTATAGGAAGGAATAATTAGATTAACTTTAATTTGGTCAGCTTTAATTAGGCTAATTTTAATGCCCCTGAAGAAAAAAAATCCGGGCTATGGGCCTGAAGCTACTGCCCACAAATGTAGCATAACCATGATCATAGACAAATTGTGGTTTGGTTATATTCTTTTAAAAAACGGTCTTAACATTCTTGTAGCCAGATATGAAGAGCAGGAAAAGAACTGACAATATGAAAAATGGTACAGCAACCCTAAAAAAGCTTTAACACAGAAAGTACCCAAGTCTGTTTATTTTCAGAAGACTACAAGAGGCAGGACCCACAATACTCGCAGGGGGGTGGCAGCAGGTGAGCCCAGCCTTCTCCCCCCTCCCCCCAATGGTGGCAGTGAGGCCGGCCCACCAAGCTTTCTCCTTCCCCCCTCCCTCCCCAGCAGCAGCGGCGAGGCTGGCCTGCCAAGCTTCCCTCCCCCCCCCCCCCCACTCCCCCCCCCCGTGGTAGCAACAACGAAGCCTTTTTGGGGGGTTAAGCATCCCCCTATAGGTTTTTACAGGTTTTTTTTTACAGTTTTTAGATTTTTCTGCACTTCTGGGGATTGCCCCAAATGTGGAGGAAAATCTCCCCGCCCCCCAGGTGCCCCCGATGTGCAGATTTAGATATTTGCACGCGCAGGGCGCCTTGGCTATTAGATATATAAATTTAAATGTTGATACAATACACCTGAAGAAAGATTCTTAGGTTTTCCAGAAAACAGAAATGCAATTATAAAGGGGGGTGGGCGGAGAATGATTCTAATTTTTAACATTCTGATAGCAAGGAGAACCAGAAAATTTTTTAGGGAAACAAAGCAACATTTATATAAATATGGAGATAGCCAAACAGTCAAACGTAGGAATTAGGAAACTGGGAGTCAATTTAAAAACACAAAAAACTCCATGCTGGATGTAATTATGTATGTAATTATGCTTTTTTATTTTTATAAAATGTGATTAAATAAGGTTGTCAGATCCAAATGTTACAGCTTAGGATGCTGGAAAGCTTTAGTGTTTGTGGAGTTTTGTAGAGCTGGAAAAAATAAGGAGAATTCTCATTACATTTAGGGAGCTATAATATTCTGAAATGAGGAATGATCCTTTTAAATAAAAGAAGTCCTCTATAGAAAGAGACATCTGGTTAGGTTACACAATATTTATGTAGTCTTGTCCTTGATTCAACTTTGTAGTGGGCTAGGAGACTATTTTTTTGTATTCATGACAGCATGCAATTCAAATTCTAAAAAGATCTCAAAAGATCAAAAGTTATATAAAAGCAAAGCTCCCACTGTTTTAGTGTTTGTATAGCACCTGATACTTTTTTCATAAGAATATGTCATTGTTCGTTTTCACTATGTTTGAAATGGTATGAACACAACACTTTCACATACACAAATATGGTGATTCTGTTGGTAGCTCTGGCTTCTCATTTCCAGTGCTGCATTGTGGTCAGTGTGAAAATGATATAAACTAAGCATATATTTAAAAGGCCTTGTCTTAAAAAAACCAGGATAAAAAGCATAAATCCATTAGTCAGCCAGAGTAACCTATTTATTGAAGGACCATCTACTCTCTTTACTGCCTACTCTGGTCATTTTCAGAGGCCCTGCTTTGGATTCCCCTACCATCTGAGGCTAGACAGGTGACAACCTGACAAAAGGCCTTCTTCGTCATGGCACCAAAGCTTTGGAACTCCCTCCTCGTGAAGCTTCATCTGTCTCCCTTTCCTGCCGTCTTCTGCCAGGAGATTAAGACTTTTTTCTTTGTTTTATTTGGCATTCTCCTACTGTTATTGGCTCACCTCCCTCCTTGTGTGGTTATGCGTTTATATGTTTTATTGAATTGTTTACATATTTTATATAGACATATATTTTAACTGCTATTTTAATGTTGAAATGTTTTAATGTTCTGATATTTACAGCCTGGGGAACCCTATGTGGGCAGAAAGGAGGCACAGAAATGTTTTAAATAAAAATAAATACATTAGTTAATCAGAGATGAATTTTTAAAAATTCAGTTGCAATTAGATATTTAAACTGCAGTGACAGTGCATGGACATTTCTTTATTCTGATTAGGCTGGTTCTAAAGAATATATTTGTCTATCTTGTATAGTGAGGTGATATCATCATAAATTTCCCTCAAAATATCTGCTGCCTTGAGGTATTAATTCATACATCAGTTATCCACCTAGTACATGTTTGTCCCACACTTTTCCAAGGAGTTCAGGAAAAACATACATGGTTCTTTCTTAATTTGATTCACAAGAACCCGTAGATTAGGCTGAGCGAGTACTATTAAAATAAGAGATGCATGTGATTTAAAAACTTTGAAGGGTTTCAGATTGAGTCAGATTGAGGTGATGAGAGGGGAGGTCCTACGACTGATAGACAACTTAAAAACTGATAAATCACCTGGCCCAGATGGAATACATCCAAGAGTTCTGAAAGAACTCAGATGTGAACTTATGGATCTCCTGACAAAAATATGTAATCTTTCATTAAAATCTGCCTCCATTCCCGAGGACTGGAAGGTAGCTAATGTCACTCCCATCTTTAAAAAGGGTTCCAGAGGAGATCTGGGAAATTATAGGCCAGTCAGTCTGACGTCGATACCGGGTAAATTGGTGGGAACTGTTATTAAGGAAAGAATTAGTAAGCACATTGATCAACAAAAACTATTGAGGAAGACTCAGCAGGGGTTCTGTAAGGGAAGATCTTATCTCACTAACCTGTTAAGTGTTCTTTGAGGGGGTAAACAAACATGTGGACAAGGGGGACCCAATAGATGTTATTTACCTTGACTTCCAGAAAGCTTTTGATAAAGTTCCTCATCAAAGGCTCCTAAGTAAGCTCAAAACTCATGGGATAAAAGGACAAGTCCTTTTGTGGATCAAAAACTGGCTAATTAATAGGAAAGAGAGAGTGAGTATAAATGAGAAATTTTCTCAGTGGAGGGTGGTAAGCAGTGGGGTACCGCAGGGATCAGTATTCAGTCCGATGCTTTTTAACTTGTTCATTAATGATTTGGAGTTGGGAGTAAGCAGTGAAGTGGCTAAATTTGTGAATGATACGAAGCTGTTCAGGGTGGTGAAAACCAGGGAGAATTGTGAGGCACTCCAAAGGGATCTGTCAAGGATGGGCGAGTGGGCATCAACGTGGCAAATGGGGTTCAATGTGGCCAAGTGCAAAGTGATGCACACTGGAGCCAAAAATCCTAACTATAAATACACATTGATGGGGTCTGAACTGGCAGAGACTGACCAAGAGAGAGATCTTGGAGTCGTAGTAGATAACTCAATGAAAATGTCGAGACAGTGTGTGACTGCAATAAAAAAAGCCAATGCTATGCTGGGGATTATTAGGAAGGGCACTGAAAACAGATCAGCCAATATCATAATGCCCCTATATAAATCAATGGTGCAACCTCATTTGGAATACTGCGTACAGTTCTGGTCACCACACCTTAAAAAAGATATTATAGCTTTGGAAAAAGTGCAGAAAAGGGCCACTCGAATGATAAAAGGGTTGAAACACTTTCCCTATGAAGAAAGGTTAAAGCTCTTGGGGCTCTTTAGCTTGGAGAAACAACGGCTGAGGGGAGACATGATTGAGGTTTATAAGATTATGCATGGGATAGAGCAGGTAGAGAAGGAGGTACTTTTCTCCCTTTCTCACAATACAAGAACTCGTGGGCACTCCATGAAATTGCTGAGCCATCGGGTTAGAACAGATAAAAGGAAGTACTTCTTCACCCAAAGAGTGATTAACACATGGAATTCACTGCCACAGGAGGTGGGGGAAGCTACAAGTATGGATGGCTTCAAGAGGGAATTAGATAAGCATATGGAGCAGAGGTCCATCGGTGGCTTTTAGCCACAAGGTATAGATAGGGACTCCAGGGCAAGTGATGCTCTGTATTCTTGGTACTGTGGACCTCCTGATGGCACCTGGCTTTTGGCCACTGTGTGACCCAGGATGTTGGACTGGATAGGCCACTGGCCTGATCCAACATTGGCTTCTCTTATGTTTCCATTCAAAATTTAAAGAGACCAAGATTTCAGTTGGGTCCTGCATCATGCTACACCAGGACCATTTATGTGACAATATCTTGTACAGTAATACCACCAATATTGTGTCACACAGAGCCTTAACTAGCTGCAGCAGTGGCTGGTGCCCTGGGGGGCTGGTACACAGTCACCTAATATACACAAACAACTGGATAAGGAAGTATTTACCATTTACAAAATACAAAATTTAACTGTGCAGGTACAACTATTTTTTTTACAATTGTACTTTTACGCTTTCAATGACTTTAATATTAAAAGTAAAAACATACTCATTTTGTTTAAAGTCTACTTATCACTAGTCAAACAGAAATAGGGATGGGACACAAACAGCATTTCTGCGGTTTGGTAATGGTATGTGGCCGAGCCACAGTAGTGTTGGATTGTGAACTGAACTGGTTCATATTGGTTTGTGACTCCTGCTTTTTGCAGGGAGAAGAAAACTGGTTTAAATGGCTTAGAGTGGGGAGCAGAAAGCTCAGAACCATTTAACCTCCTGCTTTCTGCACCTCACCACTCAGCTGTTTTTCATGAAAAACAGAAAGCATGGGTTTAAATAGGGAGCTATTTAAACACCTGCTTTCTGCTCTTCACGAACTGTCATGAACTGCCTTAAAATTAATGGAAGTTTGTGGTGGCTCTTCAGTTCGCAAACATTGTTTTGTGAACCATGAACCGGTCAAAATTCATGATGAACTTTTAGTTTGTGAGCTGGTTCATGCCCATCCCTCATCAGGAACTTTAACGTAAACTGACTAGCATGGATTATTTGAATGATTTTAAGCATTTCTATTTCAAATTTTCTATGATGCTACAAAGCAACCAACCACTTTTCTAAAAAAAAGAGTGGAGAAAGTGGGAGAGCACACAGTGCAGAACCATGAACATACACAATATCATATAAAGTTTGACGTTCACAAAGCTTGGCTGCAGTGGTGGCCGGTGCCCCAAAGGGCTAGTAGGGCAAAGGGTGGCAAATGGTGGCTAAAGCCAGAGCAAACTAACTGTGACTTTGTCCTCATCCTTCTCTATTGCACACTAAGAACACTACAGCACAGTAATCAGCTTCTTAATAATATGTAAATGAACTTAAGTCTCTTACCTTAGTTCAGTTGGCTTGTGTTCAACTACCTCTATCCACAACCAGCCCTCCAACCATGTGGTATAATACCCAGTAAGACTTCTGTGATGGACCCCTGCTTCTTCTTTGCTGTGAGGCAGATTTTCCCGCCAAAACACTGTTCTCCACTCTGACTGAGTAGCCCCTTAGTAGCATTAATAATAGAATTATATCTTTCTGCATGTCTCACCCTGTGGTAGAGAAGTTATTTGGCTTTTGCCCATGCCAGAAATTTATTGTAGCTAAGCAGGAGTACTCTTATAATTCCCTTTGTAAATGGCACTTGACACAAAGTAAAGTTCAAACATGAATGTTGATTTTATTGAACAGGCACAGTTGGATTAGGAATAGGCAGGTGAGAAACTGAGGTGAATTTTGTTGTTTTGTTGCTTCAGCGAGTAAATAAAATGGGTACCACTCCTTAGAGAGGGCGGGCACACTAAACCCCCGTAGGGGAGGTGTTAGCCGGCGAAACGGAATGTCCAGCTCGGAAGCTTGGAAGCCTGATAAAAAGACCTCTTCGGCATTAAGAAGCCTGTAATGGGCCAATCCGGCCAGGTGGTGGCAGTGCAGCGCTACGATTCAAAGCAGCCCAGGAAGAACCGTCATCAAGCCAAGCCGAAAAGTGAATGCCTCCGGAAAACGTCTGAAGCCTACAGCGGAACAAAAAATCCCCGTCAACTGCAAAATGTGTGCGATTTAAAGAATTATATGTTACCGTGTAACTGTAAATCGCTCAGAGCCAGCAGCTCTGCCGGATTCAGTGATCAATAAATCGAAAGGTATTATTGTTGTTGTTTATTCAAATTATAGTAATATTTTATAATAATATTTTGAACAAGCAATAGAGTATAGCTTATTTTCTTAGAGACTCAGTCTTGGAGACACTTTGTCTTGGAGTTTTCTTTCAGCAACAATGTGTCTTAATAAACTTTCATATAACTATTTTAGTTTCCTGGAA
Organism: Gekko japonicus; assembly: GCF_001447785.1. NCBI lineage: Eukaryota > Metazoa > Chordata > Lepidosauria > Squamata > Gekkonidae > Gekko > Gekko japonicus. The sequence goes on along the minus strand of NW_015161994.1, from coordinate 352,278 downwards.
TTAGTACTTTCTTCCTGTATTTAAATACCTCCCTTGTGAGATTGCAACTTTCCCTTTGACTCTTGAGAAGTCGAAAACCGTTTCCCTTTTCACACAAACCAGGAGTGCCTTCTGAGTTGAACACACTGAATAACTGGGTATCCTCCTCTTTCTAGGAGCAATAATCCTTTTCTGTTTGGCTAGACTGGCAGTTTTCAACCTCCTTTCCAGTCTCTTCTGTCAGACAGTTCTGGAGACTGTAAATAAATGGAATTCAAGCTAGGGCTCACATTTAGACTTTAAGTTCTAATTTCTGAACTTTTCCTGAACACAGTAAGGGCTAGGAGTTTTGTCACTTCCCAAGTAAACTTGTCTGTTTCCCTCAGACCGACATACACACACTACTCCTGACTGGTATTGCCAAGCCAAAGTCCAAAGGACAACTGAGTCCTCTGACAAGACTGATAAGACTTTTTAAAGCTCTCCTCAACTGGCACTGACCAGTCAGAGAGAAGGGGGTGCACACAGGCAGCAGCCTGTCAATCAAACTGTGCTTCACAGCGAGGCATTAACCCTTTAATCTCCCAGCTCTTTGAATTTGAAGTACTAAGCATCCTCCTTTTGGAGTTCAGTACATCACAGCTTCTATCTCTGTTTTGCACTTATTTCTTTTATATGTATAATAGTAATAAGCTTTATTAATAAAAGCTGCAGACCACAAATTCTATGCATACTTACTTGAAAATAAAACCTACAGGTTTGTTTATTTTCAAGTAAATAAGCATATGACTGACTTGACAAATCAAAAAGAGTCTGGGTTAGGAGGAATTCTTTCTGCAAGTGCAATCCAATGCAGAATTACTCCAGTCTAAGCCCATTAACTTAATTGGACTCTGAAAGGAGCAACTCTGCACAGGAATGCACAGCAAAGATCCTACACCTTCTTCTGGCTTAATAAGCTTAAAAATCTTTTCAGATTGTGTATTTTTATGTACACTTTGCCTTCTTTTATACTTGTTTAAAGAAGCCCACCATCTGATAAGCAGGTGACAAACTAATATTACTACTGCACCATAAATACACATGGTGCTTAGCAGCATAAAAGTCAGCAAAGAAACTTAGGATCAGGCCTCTGACCCCAGAAACAAAAGCAGTGCATGGAAAAGAGTTCAGATTTCAGTGCATACATGAGAGAAATTTAAAATACTGTATTTTAAAAAAATTAAAAAGCCAAAGCCATGCAGTAACTATAATTAATACCAACCAAAATAATCCAGTGCAGTATGCTAGCTTTCAAATTCTTCAAAAGGCTGGATGTTAAAAAGCAAATAAAGTAGGGTGGGGGGAGAGAAAGTCTCCCAGGCAGTCTCATGGGGGAAGGATAGACATATTTGCAGCACAGTCCTAACCATGTTGTTGACTCAGAAGTCCAACTGAGCTCAATGCCGCTTACACACTAGTAAGTGTGTTTAGGATTGCAGACTTTGTGTACTACATCTGGTGGGAGAGTAATATGATGGGGGACACACACATCCTTGATCACAGAAGAACAATAAAACAAAAACCCCTTCCCTCACCATATTTCTAATTATATTTCTGCTACCCTTTGTGATCAATAAATTCTGTAAGAAACCACTAACCTAGACAATCAATCTTTCCTTAATTTAGTATGCCTCACTCTCTTTCTATAGTTTTGCATTAGGCAGCCATGGGCTTTGGCTAAGAAAAGATCCTGTGGGGAAGAAAATCCTCTAGCTTGAGTGTAGGGAGGAATCCAGAAAGACAAGCAGACAAGAAGGTGAAGATTGATTAAGGAGAAAGCTGACAGCCTGCAAGCGCCCTGGACTGGTAGTAAGTTAAGTCTTTAGCTTTACTTTACTTTTACTGCAAAGGAGGTTAGCAGCAACAAGTTGGATTTGGTGGGGCACTCTCCCTTGACCTAAGGGACCAACCACGCCTGCTTGGTTGAATTTGAATTTACAGAAATGCACCCTTTTCTTAATGGCATGGTGGCTTACGTTAGTAAACGCATATTTTATTTTTTATTTTTCTGTGCCCCTTCAGCTTTGTGAAGCACTTGCCTTGCTCTTGTTATGGCTCTGATGTAACAACCTGGGAATACAGTGTTCTCCATTTTGATTACGATTATATCTCATCAAGTAGGGTACTTTCAGAGTACTCAACTATAGAACAAATCTGCCTTGAAGTCTTGATGCTTCTTTAAAGTAATGTGAAACTGTGCCAAGCAAAAGTCACAAGACCAACTGTTTAATGACTCCATTGCAAATGTTGGAAATTCATCTATTGCATCCAGCTGAGAAGTTTCTTGAAAAGATATAACTTAGCTTTCAGACATTCAGCACAAGCAGGTTTAAAACATAAAGAAAATGCAAGAAAAGAAACACTGTACATTGATGCCATGTGAACACACTTGAGCGTTTGAGCTTTCCTACTATATACCACAAAAACCAAACACACAGGCAATGTAAAATTCTGCAGCAGTGCTTGTTGCATTATACTTAGCTGAAACGCAGCACAGTACATGCAAATTCTGGCAGTGTCCTTTAAAAAAAAATTAAGCTATAAGCCTGCAGGCAGAAACTTTGACTTTTTATATATTAATTATCAAATGCTATTCTGACTTATAGCCCAATCATATGTATATTTACTTGGATATAGATCCCACTGAGGTCAGTGTGACAGAATTCCTACTAAGTGGCTTTAGGATTTCGGCCTGAGGTGAATAAAACAGTCAAGAGACCTAAATTCATAACTTACCTGCACATGAAATAACCTATTTAATAATACAGAAGTGAGTTTTCAACAGACAAAAAATGTTTCTTTTGTCATTTAAGTGATGGAAAGCTTAGGCTCAGCAAAGCTTGTTGCCAGTGTAGAAATCAGATTGTGAATCTAGATTTTTTACTACTGGCCTTCTTTGTATTTGTGCACATTAATTTAAGTGCTTGTTTTGAAAATCAAGCAAATGTTGAAATATTTCTTTATTCTGCATGCATTCATGTTTGTTGTTGTTCAGTCGCGCAGTCGAGTCTGACTCTTCACGACTCCATGGACCACATCACACCAGGCTCTCCTGTCTTCTGTCATGTTCCGGAGTTTGCTTAATTTCATGTTCGTTGCATTGATAACACTGTCTAACCATCACATCCTTTGGCTGGCCATAAAGAAAATCATCAGCTGTACCAGCTTTATCTACTCTTCAGTTGCACTGAGGCAACAGCTCTAGATATCAGCTCTAAGTGCTTTTCTTTCCCTGCAGATAGACCTAGTACATTTGTAGTAGTGAGAGAACTGATATGATTTATCCAGTTAAATAATTAGTGTTAACATTTAATTTTCTCCTGAAGGTCTTTGTGGCTTTAAATAGACTCATATGTGGTTTCAGAAACGTGGATTGCCTGAAAACCAATAGTTGTCCTCCATGTACAGTTTTGGTGGTACTCTCATAGCATCTTTATGTATAGCATAAAAACCTCATAATTAACTCTGGTTAAAAATAACAGCAAATTTGAGTAACAAGCCCCACCCCACCACCAATGCACTCTTTTCATTGTGTCGAGTCTTGCCAGAGATATCAACAGATATTCAATCAAACAGGGATCAGAGAATCTCAACGTTATTTTCCACTGCAAATCCAAAGAGGAAATGTTGGCCCTAAACAGCTACTCTTTCTATGTATCTCTGACAGGACTTATGGACAGGACTAAGTATTATATCTGCATTATTTCTGCAACCAATATATTAGGAATAATAAAACAAAATATGTTAGGAACAATAAAACAAAAATATTGTCTGGTTTACCTTCTAGTTCCAGGTATTTAAAATTCAAAAGCAGGGTCCACTGAAATATTGAGATCAAATTACAACTATGTGCATTTTAAAGATACATTTCATTCTTTTTTTAAGACTAAAGAAATCTAATGCCAAATTTCTATGTTTGGATCAAGACATTAATATCTTATATTAAAAATTTACTAATTCATTGTGGCACTGCCAAAATCACCTGGATTCCTGATCACTTGTAAATCACTATGTTCTCATCTATTCCATACTTTTTGTTACCAATACCAAAATTTCTTTAGCCTTTTTACTTTTGCTTACCAAGTCCCATCCTTTCCATTTACTTCTATCTTATCTGTGTTAACTTCAGCATTCTGAGAAGACAATGCAGCCCCTAACACATGCCCAAAATATATAAGATAATAATTTTGGGGAAATAGAAGTGTTATTACATTCATAATTATATTGCCATGAACTTCATGGGTAGCATGAAAGAGAATGACCCAGTTAATGTAGGCAGACACTCCAATTTGAGTAACACAGGAGTACATTTCCTCCTCCTACCCATGCACGAAACATCATCTTAGCCAGGAGTGCCATAGATGTGTGCTAAGGCCTTTTTCATAGAATTCTTCCCTCCAAAGGAAAAAGAGAAATAAAGAAAGGCCAGCAACTGCAGTACATTTTACCAGATGACTGGAAGGCACCATGCAAACTGGAGCACTGGCTTAATGAGAGTATGTACTAGGACAGTGCTTCAACAAGATGATGTATGAGAGCAAGAAGAACTGATGAACACTCACCAGCATGTGTGGAATCCTAAGGTAATGGCATAAATAAGGCCATCTTCTATCTCACGAGAGGATTCCTCCCAGGAGGAAGTTTCGCTATCTGCCCTCATGTTTTCACTGTACCCCTTCCCTAACTCCCACACAACCGGTTTATAGTGAACTGAGATAACTAGTGGTCCTATTATTTATTGCTGCAGCAAATAAACATCTAGAATGGGATGGTGCAAATGCCATGTTGGTGTAAATAAACTAATTTGAATATTGTACGAGCCTTTCAGGAATTCCGAACATAATTTTCAGCTCATGATAAGGGTGCCAAAATTACTGAGGTTTGGCCAATAGAAGTCTCATGTATAACACATTAGCAATAATAAGTTTACTTATAAAACTGCAAGCACTAGGTCTTGGTCCCTCATCTCAATTTTTAGAAATGGGATAGTTCCATTTATAATTATGTTATTTCATTTCTGCCTGGCTACTGAATTAAAACAACAATCCACAATGCATATACAAAGTCACATTTCCTCATTTGTGAAACATCCACACACTTTTACAAATTGGTTAATGTGGTACTGACCATATTTCAAATGACAAGTCTGAGTGAAGACGGAATATTTAAAACCATCCCCCCTCAAAAGGAAGGGATTCCTTTCTTGCAAATTTCCTTGGTGAAAACCCTGTCAGTCCCCCACCACCATGCATGTACATCTAGATGCCTCACCAGTATAATTTTAGTGCACAACTTTGGCACATTTTGAACTAGAAGTCCGACATTCCCATAGTGAAAGCAGACTGCCACCTATAGGTGTGAGTTAATCTTAGCAAACAGGCTCATATTTGAGGGCATTGTAACATACTGTTATGGATTTAATTTACAGTAAACACTAGGACACAATTAATTTTAATTATATATATATATATATAATTTTATATGCAATAGTTTTGATCCAGTATCCACTGCATAAATTAAATCACTTAAAGAATTATTTCCACCTGCAAGATGAGTAAAAAATTGAAGAGGCTGCCTGATAACTATAAGAAGCAAAAAAACATTATAGTTTCAATATCTAGGCAGGATATTCATAGGAAAACTGTTATTATAAAGTGTTCTAAATATTAGATAGAAGGTTTCTTGGTAATTAACCTATTTGTTGATAATGCTGTCCAATTTATCATTTACATAATTATCATTTTACTCATGCAGCCAGTATGTTTCCATGAAAAATGATATATGATTGGAATAATGTGTATTAATAATGTGGCTGCACTCCTTTAACTTATTTTAAATTAAATTTAATGGTAAATGGAAATACAAGAGGTATAAGATGCACGTCTTGGTTATGTAACACTTGAGTATCACATAATCACCATAAATAGCTTATACTGCACAAATGGAATTGGACATCACATTTTCAGGTGCATAAGATCTCAGATTATTATTATTTGCAAATCAGAATATTTCTAAATTATCTTAATAGATCTTGGAACAGTAAAACATGAATAGCAATCCTTTTTCTTTTCTAACTTTGCAGCTTTAGTTGCTGCTCTACTGCATTAACATGGAGTAAAAGCAGCTATAAATGCCATAGCAGTGCACCGGGTTTTTTTAATTTCAAGGAAATATAAAGTTTAATACACTGATCAAGAGTTTATTAAGAACAATATCATCCACTGTCTTCTGTAGAATAAATGTTTCAGAAAACAGTGGTAAGGAAATCCTTTTTCGGAACAAAGAATTAAAAGTAACTGGCATATCAATCAGAATTCCAAATTATCAGATGGTCATATTTTTTAAAAAATTCTTAAAATAAGCTCAGCCATCAACATCTTGAAATGGCCCACTTTGATTTGTCCTGCTTTCTCAGTTTCTTTAGCTTTTCAGGGAAATAGATACTGTAGACTTTGAAAACAGTTCATATAAGTAACTTGTCTATAAACCTGTACAATGTTCATATGGATGACTGATCTATATCACATTATCTGAAATTGTATTTTGTGCTATGAATGCCCAAGCTTGTGAATACCCAGTCTGTGCTGTAGAATTCGGAAACATTATATTAAATAACAGTACAGTGCTGGAATGTAGCACCATCCATATAGTCAGGTCCTGTTCCTCAGCTTAAATGACATTTTTTGTTAAAATTTGAACAATGTTTTCTGACTAAATCATGTTTTGTAAATGCATTCAGAAACCATTTCACACATCCCAACACTCCTATTTGGATCTGGCCCACCATTTTGCCACTTTGGACTGAAAGCTTCATTGTTAAATACAAATTTCACTACCATGTAGAATCAGCTTCAGGAAAGTGACCGAACAACATGAAAAACAACATATTCAGCTATGACAGTTTCTATTTGCTTAATGCCTTTATGGAATATGGCCTTCTTGTTGTGGTACTACTGTTGGGCAGGACATTAAAAAATGCATTTGTCATATACCAGATCAAAATCCATACATAGTATAATATAGCCAAGTACATTAATATATTCTTATAAGAAAGGGGAAATATATTTTTTTAAACCACCCAAAAGCTGGATGAAATTGAGAGTAGAAAAAAATTATAGTACTTAAAATGTACAGGAAAAAATGAAAGGAAAATTCTGCTCTGCTAAGTTGCGTTTTATTGAAGAGACCCTTCTATTTAAGAGACAAAGAAAATATAATTTGGACTTTAATTATATAATTAAAAACTTAAAATACCTTCGTCCTGGAGTCCTGCTCAAGCCGGAACATCTATGATTATGAAAACAATTATCAAGCAAATACCTGTAATGACTTGAGAATGAGTGATCATTATGCATGGAAAATTTTAAAATAAATATGAAGTAATCATCTTAATTCTGTCTCATTTCTTATGTCAACTTCATCTTTTAATAAAAGGATGAAGAAAATGTCCTCCTGTTTACATAATGCATAGGATAATCTTAAGATAAAATATGATCTCTGAAATGCTTGTTTTTGGATGCAATATTTGCTACTTCTATATCATCATCTGACCATCATTCAATAGTATATTTTGTAGGACCAAAAGTTTTAAAAGCATTCAAGTACAATAGAATTCCTTAAACAAATATCTATGGTATGCTTCTCATGGGGGAGGGATCAACACAATAAAATACCCTACCAAATAACACCCCCACCATGCCACATTAACACTTACTGTTTGGCTTATTCTACCTTTGCTCAATACTAACAACAAAAAATAAGTTCAAAAATAATTCTTGCAAGGGTGACCATTTTTTACAGGTATATAGATAGATGTTACATAAGGGTGGGGGAGGGGACAGAGGGAAGAGCAGCATATACTTCATGCAAATTCCGGTCATCAAATGTTTACATTATAAAACAAACAAATAAAGAATTTAGCTAAGTCATCAACTATAAAAGCCATAAAAGAAGTTTGTGACATAAGATGGTAATGACAGATGGAATACCACGTAATACAAGACTGATAAGAGATATTTCAAAGAATATCAGTTCCACATTTGATGCCAAGTGTGATCATATATTTACTGGCCTCCATCAAGCCTCACAGTTTAGTCTTCAATTTAAGTATTATCTTAAATACAATATTCTGTAGATTATATGGATATAAATAATGGGTATTTTAAACAATTACAGTCAATATTGGTACCAGTTTTATACCAGCTATTCTAATGGATAAATCAAAGACTATATGTGATTTTATTAACACAGAGAAAATAGTGTTTAGCAGATAAATGTATGGATTACCAAATTCCACTGAAGAACCTCTAGGAAAGGCAAGTCAGTCTTATATAAGGTGGAGAAAGGGGAAGTGAGGTACAGTATCACTGTTTACTCCATGACCTCAAAGAATGCCATTAGTTGTTATATAATCATACATATTTGCTCCTTTTAGAATATGTTTATGCCTGATATTTACACTGTAAATTACAAAACAGATATAATGAAAGTAAAATATCCTTCCAGAAGAAGGATTTAGGGATTCCTTCTTTCTTTATGACGTACAACCGAAACTGAGTACATGTTTAAAAAATGACTGTGATTGCCCTTTTGTATATCAAAGCCAGGATACCAACGAGACATCTATTGCATCCAGTCAGTACCAACTTTGAGTAGCTTCTTGAAAAGCTGTAACTTAGCTTTCAGATATTCAGCACAAGCAGGTATAATGTAATGAAAATGCAAGAAAAGAAACACAGTATATTGGTGTTATATGAACACATACTTGAGCGTTTGGGCTTCCGACTGCATACCACAAAACCAAAAGCACACACTGCAGAAAGCTGAGATCTATAGGCAAGGGATAAACATTTTAAAAATTGGTTAAAGTTAATAGAAGCAGTTCTCAAAATAAAAGAAACAACTGCAGGGCTCATCTGTACTAATATTTTGCATGCACTGAGACCAGCTTACAGTGACTGTACTGTGCAGCAGATCTGCATCATTTGCTCTGTCATCCGGAAATCAGTCTTGCACAGTTCTACCTAGTGGAAAACTATACCTACTTCAATAGAGAAAAATACCTCCTCTTGTTGAAAACACTTACAGCTTCCTATCCTGCCAGCTATGTGCATTGCATCCCACTGCATTCCCATGGGACATCTCTGCCCTCTGCGCAAGATGTCATGTATGTACTTCACACAGCACAACTATGTATAAATAATTTTTACTCTTATGTCGGGATAGTTCTGTACTACTTTACTGCTGCTTATTATTACTTTTAATCCCTTCATTAATACAGCACCTATACCATTTCATTATATTTGATTTTTGTAAAAGTGCCTTGAACATTTTGATGAAGAAAGGTAGCATAAAATATTTTAAAATAAGGGCCAACTGCGTGTTTAGAGAACAAAGATGAAAAATGGTGAAATCTTTAATCAGAAATTACACTAATAGAACTGCTATTAGCAAAAGTTAAAGTAATAATTTAATGTTGATATCCCATATTCCTCCAAATTCAAGCTGACTGAAGAGTTTAAATGAGTGGGAGAAAATGAGGATGATGGAAATCAAGTCATGCTGATATATCCCAAAGGACTGGCCAGTCGTCTCAGAAGAAATGTATGAATATGCCCAAATATCAAACAACTTTTCTTACAGGAACATCCACCCAAAGACTGCAGGCTCAGTAAACGCTACAACAAAAAGCATATGAATGCACAGTGCAGACACAGCCCAATTTACATGGAAAGAGCATTGTGGATTACAACAATTCTGCTTAGGCCTACTGTGTATTCACAGCAGAGGAAAAGTAACCTTGTTAAAGGTTAATGTTTATTCTTTATTGGTCTAAATTTTGTGGGAGTTTTAAAATTTGTATTTTAAGGATGATGTACAAAGTTCATGTTTTTTCCTAGAATGCTCTCATATTTTGCAAGAGGTCCATCTGAATCTTTAATTAAATAGCTGAGAGAGGACTTTCATGATATAATCCAATGCTATTGAAAAAAATAAAAACACTTACCACATATTGAAAAAGTATACTATTTGTTCATGTGGTTTGTTAAATATATGTATTTTCAAATGTTATGAAAATAAGAGAGCATACCAAAGGAGAGATATAAAAATGTAGGTAATTAATTGTTGTTGGTTGTGCTGTCAAGTCACAGCTCACCTATGGCAACCCGTAGGGTTTTCAAGGCAAGAGACATTCAGAGATGGTTTGCTATTGCCTGCCTCTGTGTTACAACGCTGTCCCAGTGCATATAAAAAACAATGGACTATGGATTTTGGCTGCAAACCACTGGAAATTTCAGCCAGAGGAACACAACTTCCCAGCCTCTGCATCCCAAATACCCACAGAACACCGCTTCTGGGGGAAGCCAGAGGTGTACAGCAGAAGAGGGTAATCAGGAAAAATCACTCCCTTCCATCCATGGAAATCCTCCACGGGATCCAAGCCTCTGCACTCATTTTGAACATTCCTCAGATTTATACCAACCCCTCCTCCCAATATGGTATCACTCAATTCCTGAATATGAACTGCTAAGGGAAGCAGCTGAATCACAGTCCAAGTCCAAAATCTGAATTGAGAGTACAGAAGAGGAGAAAATGAATACCACTAGTAACGTTATCAAAGCTGGCTTAAATCTTCAAAATGTAGATTTAACATCAAACTTGCAACTATCGGACTTCTGTACAACATGTCAAACCTGAAGTAAATCTCTGTTTGTGTTGAGGATGTGCTGTTAATTATATTTTTAAATGCTCATTTTCTAGCATTGAGCCAAAAGAGACTCTGGCCAAATGGCAAACTTGGGAGGGGAGGAACCACCAGAATTTATTTGGGAACTTCATGGGCTACATAAACACCCTGCTTCTAACATTTATATCACTTTGTAAAACCTGTGCAGTTTAGGGCTGCCAAGCATGTCAACCAATGGGAAACGGGGGAAGACAAGAACTTCCTGACTTGGGAGAGGATCGGTGTCCCATGTGCACTGACCACTTCTAGTGTGACTTGTTAAGTTTTGCCATCAAACCCGAGTGATGTTCCAGTATTCCCCCAAATCTCTATGGTTTAACCATAGAGCATCACCCAGTGCAATGATGTCGCTTCTTGGTTATACTGGAAATCACATAATCACATGCCCCCCCCCATGGGCAACAGAAACTGGGGGTGAGAGGTCCCCCAGCAGGAGGACGGCAATCCTAGTGCAGTTACATCATTTATTAAAGGTAAAGGTTTCCCCTGCTCAAAAGCCAGTCGAATCCGACTGTAGGGGGCGGTGCTCATCTCTGTTTCCAAGCTGAAGAGCCAGAGCTGTCTGAAGACTTCTCCATGGTCATGTGGCCAGCATGACTAAACACTGAGGCACATGGAACACTGTTACCTTCCCACCAAAGCGGTACCTATTTATCTACTTGCAATTTCTTGCTTTCGAACTGCTAGGTTGGCAAGAGCTGGGGCCAGAGACGGGAGCTCACTCCATTATGCACACGATGGTCTCGAACTGCCAAGCTACAGACCTTCCTGTCTGCAGCTCAGCGTCTTAACCTCTGAGCCACTGCGGCCCCTACATCTTTTATTAGGAGGTTGTAAAATATGTATCATAACTGGCCCTAACTTTTTTTTTAATCTTGGGCACTCCATATTAGCATTATTAAATAACCACAGGGTGGTGTTTTCCTATCATTTGCTCTCAAGATGTAGGAGCACACTCCAATTCTTGTTGTTGAAATTTCTGTACAGATTGCCTCCTGTCATATTTTATGTTGCTCAATCTCCCCAGGTAATTTATTTTATTGACTTAACATACCCCTTCTTTCTCTCCAATGAGGACCCAAAGCAGCTTATATTGTTCTTCTCTACCCCTTCCCAACACCCTGTGAGATAAATTAAGCTGGGAGCGTGTGACTGGCCCAAGATCACTGAGTACACTTTCAAGGCAAGACATCAAGACTAAAATAAGACATTTACATATAATACTCAGAGAATGCTGCTATAATACTCCTACTCCAGATACAGAATGGATTGTTGTAACATGCTCTGAATGGAGCTCTTGTTGGAAAGTGATCAGCAATTATAACCAATGTTCCCTCTAAGCTGTGGAGTCTTGTGAGCAAAAATTCTATTTTGTGAGCTACCAGCATCAAAGTTGTGAGCAAGTGATTTGGCTGCTCTGGAGCCCTCCTTCCTGAGCTAAGACAAAAATGTGTGAGCCGGAGGCTAAAAAACTGTGAGCTAGCTCACACCAACTCAGCTTAGAGGGAACACTGATTATAACTGGTGTAGATTGTGGCTGCAAGGTTATTAAATTATGCTTGCTGGTTGCTCAAGAACATGATTACAATACCTGATTATTTACATGGCTGCCAGCTTATTTACAGGTCCAATTCAAATGGCTGTTTTTTATCTATGAAGCCTTACAGTCCAGGAATAAGACTCTCTTCTCCCGTAAGAGTCTATGTACATCCAAGTCACCTTCACGGCCCCCCTCTTCGTAGTGCCACTTTGTCTGAGGTCCACTGGGTGGTAACACAGGACAAGAGCTTTCTAGGGAAGTTTGCCTTGTGATGCCAATTTAAGACAAAGCTTCCAGGAGGCTACTGGGTAGCAGAAAAATTTGTTTATTTTTCAAGATCTTAGTTGTTTCTTTTTAAGTGGCTGTTTTTAGCCAAAATTTATATTGTCAGTATTATTCTTTTATTGTGACATTAATATTTATTGCTGCCTTGTACATCCCTATCTCATTGGGTCAGTATATATTCCCTCCTTGTTTAGAAGGTTGGGTTGCAATTATATAAGAAACCACCTCTTCTCTTCAGTGTCTCAATGGAATGCCTCAGACTGACCATGGGTGCCAGCATTCCCATGTTTCCCAATGCCACTATACAACTTCAAATGCTAATGTTTTGGAAGGTTAGGTTAAATTAGGTTTATTGCATCATGTCCTGCCTAAATGATAAAAGCTTTAGGAAATATTGTAAGACTTTAAAAAAATTAAGTTCTTTTTCTGTCACTTAAATTAAGCTGGTTGATATTAATGTTTGTTATATATACATTCAACTGAGTTAACTCCCTGAAGCGTTGAGAAATAAAGTTTCTCTTTTAAGGAAAGGTTGTACAATCCTTTTTTTTTAATTTGGCTTTTGGCTCCCCTCAATCCCCAAATGGTTTTTCATTGGCTGTCAGCTGTGACCTGTTTGTTAGGTTTTTAAGGACATTTTTGCTATTCATTTTATATAACTCTTATTTTCTTTTTTATATTGTATACTGTTTTGAATTTTTTTATTCAAAGAGGCATAAAGCTTTAGACAAGCAGGCTTACAATGACTGTATTATATATGTTGTCACACTAATGGGGTATTACTTACCCAAAGAATGTGGCTTTAGGTAGACTTAAAAAAAGGTAAAAAGTAAATGAATACCCAGAGCTCAACTTATACCATGGTTCACTCTGTGCTGTGCTTCCTTTTCTGTCCCCAAAGTGGCTGGCATTCGGTAGTAATTGCAGAGATGGAAAACAAAGGTGATATAAGGGATCACGAAATCATACCACACAGTTATCTTCTAAATACCCAGGTCCCTGGACACTGTCCATCTTGGTGAGCTATCCCTAAACACAAGCAATGGTTGCAATACTTTCAGTAGAAAAATGTGACAACTATCCTGGGAAGGAAGGGAAACTGTCAACTTGATTCCAAGCTTATTTACTCAACAGCAAATCTTCCAGTATTCAGTCCTAACTGCGGTTACGAGTGCAGCCTGACTGTCTTTTTGAGATACAAACATTGTATTTCTTTCTAAACCTAAATCACTCAAGTCTCTGCAACTAGCTTCAAGTGATTTGAATATTTCCTGTACTTGGGGAGACAGGAGTACTTAAATTGTTATTGCTAGCGCTAATTTGTTTTATTTTGAGAATTATTAATGAGGGTATGAATGCATCATCTAGAGCAGGGCTTACTGTGAGCTGTTGCTGTGACTTTGATCCCACCCTCTATGAAGTCAAGGGAAAGATTAGAGGGCCAGTGTTCCCTCTACGGTGAGTTTGTGTGAGCTAGCTCACCGTTTTTTAGCCTCTGGCTCACACATTTTTGTCTTAGCTCAGGGAGGATGGCTCCAGACCAAACTAAATTATGCAGTAGCCAAATCACCTGCTCACAACTTTAATGCCAGCTGCTCACACAGTAGAATTTTTGCTCACAGGACTCCATAGCTTAGAGGGAGCATTGAGGGCTACCATTGTAATTGCTGTATAATCTTGAAGAAAAGGTTTTTCCATTCAGATCTCTTCATACTCTGTATCTGCGTTTGGGTTTCTGTGATGTTCCACATTGATTTTGTTCAGCTCCAAGCCAAAAAAAGCATAATTTGATAAACATGGCGAGTTGATGGGGAAAGCTCCCAACACCCTCTTTTCTAGTAAAAAATCCTTAAAGTTTATGGGAAAACACATTTTTAAACTAAACATTTAATTCAGAAAAGCAGTACAAGAGAAACAACATGCAAGAAGAAAATAATAATTACTTGGAAATGCTTCCAAACAATAAAGTTATGCTTTGCTGATATTTTCTGTCACATCTGGAAACACGTAGGTCAGTACCTGAAACAAGTCACATCGTCTCACCTATAGGTGCTCCATTTTGGGGAAAATTATATTTATTCCAAAAAGTGATCCTTAGATGAGAGCATGCAGTCCCACATAGCATAACCTCAGAACGTAAAGTGTCCATAAACCCTTACAGAAGGAATACCACAGTGCCGTAAATTTGATTTTTAAAATTATGATAGTTGTTAATAGATGTCTAGATTTACAATGCAGATCTTAAGTATATTTACTCTTTGTTGAGGAGGAAGAATCCCCCCCCCATTTGCTTTGAGGACAGGCCCAGAATTAGCAGCAGGAGGGCACTAGATGCTATAACAGAGGTAAACAGAAACTTTCCTCTAAACCCAACACTGTAATGCTAAATGGAATTATGCTATTCTAGTCCCATTGGCATCAACAGATTTCAACTACGACCCTGTTCAGGATTGCACTGAAATTCTCTTCTAGATTCAGACTAGATTTGACTGCAGTGTGTGTGTGTGTATGTAGATAGATAGATAGATAGATAGATAAATAGATAGATAGATAGATAGATATACACACACACACATCCATTCTGCATTTCTGGTTGTAAATCCTTCTTGTTTCCCCCTTCCCCCATATGGCTCCTAATTTCTGTCTTCCTTGCTTTCTGGCTGGCTGGCTCTGCTTTATGTAAAACATTCACACTGTGATTGGTTTAGATGAAGAATTGGTAAAAGAGGCTTTTACATAATACATCATTTGCTTGAGCTGCAGCACTGTGTTACATATCTGTTTGGGCTCATCATAATGTGAATTTGTTTTGTGATTGCCAGATTAGAAATCCAAAAGTATTCCTTCATCATTCTGGATTAAGACATTTACTCCATACTGCTTTTCTACAGGTACTTAAACTTCCTCTATGTGAAAAACATGAACAGAGATTATGAAACCAAAAAAGCAGCGTGGATTCTATCATATCCCTGAATAAGCAAGTACTTTCTTCCCTTATTTTATAATAAATCTAAAGATTTGATAGGATATAAGGAACACCTTAACTCCCCTCCTCCCGTTTCCACTTAATTTTCTTAACACACGAAGGAAACACAGAGACACACACGTATACAGGTATCCATGTAAATAATTTCTTTACCTTTTTTTCTTCTTCTTTGCACTAAAAATCACTGTGAGACTATTACATCGTAGTAGATTGCTTTACCTACAAGCCACCATTAAGCGTTTTTATAAAGCACTCCAAGAAAAATGCTTTTTAAAAAATCACATTGGATCTATATTTTGCAATGATATTTAGCTACATTTCACTGCCCTAAGAATCCTTTACAATAAGGGAGAAACTGTACTTACAATATTTTCCTGCAACTCTCCTCCACCTCGCCCCCTCCCCTTTTACAACCTGATAGTACTACATCACGTTGCTAGTAAGTTCCATTATCTGCTTATAGAATAACCCGTGGAAAGAATCGATCAATTATCTCCTTAATGTACACTTTGAAACGATATTAAGATCAGAACGAAAATAAAATCATTGACACGGCATGAAAATATTATAATACACATGACAGACCTTTTATGCTTCTATGTATTTCCCTCCCTTAGTGACAGACGTTTCATTGGACTCTTGCAACAACAGGAACTGTGTTGCTATTGGTTGAAAAAATCGGGCTTCTCTCTGTTGGTAGGTAGAGGCTAGCTGCTGGGTTGACCAATCAGGTGTTTTGTTTCCAGGAGAAACATGGTTTGTATAGCTATTTAAATCCTAGTACGGTGATGTAAGCAAGGGAGATTGTTGCAAGGCGGTGAGAGGGAGAAAAAGGAGGGGAGGAGGAAAGAGTTTAGTAATAAGACAGACTGAAAGGAAAATGTTGTCAAGCTGAATTATTTACGGGACGCGAGTTAAATGCAAGTGGAGGCAGTTGTGACCCACCACACCTGCATACTGAACCAAAACGTTAAACATTCTTTTCATCCCCCTTCATAGAAAATTTTACACAAACCCATATGTATCTTGATGTGCAGGTAATGTGGAGGCATTGTTATTCTCCTGAAAAAAGTCTTTAACATTCAGGAGGCGTCATATCAAATATGTTTCCAATTTGCCTTTTTATGTTTCTTTTTAAATCATCTTCACCACAGTAAAAAATATCTTATGTGATGTTATTTCTTAGAGGCTGTATATAGCTGACTTAGGGTTGCCAGATACCTTTTGTTTTGAGGATCTATCTCTTATTTTAACAAATAGTGCCTTGTTTCAGAGCATCATAGTAAGCATTAATGATCATGGGGGCACTGTGAAAAATCGTATTCTGGGCATCTCAGTCCTTAAACCCATATTTCATTTCTTTATTTTCACAACAAACAATAAGAGGGATTCACCCAGACACCCTTCTCCTGTCACATCATATCACTGTCTGCTTCCTGCACATTACTGGGATCCCACCTCAAGGTGGGAATTTTACAGGAACAACTTGACACACACAATAGGTATGCCCTTGGCAACTGGGAATCATAAATAATAACACCACTGTAACATCAATAATAACACCACTGTATTAAGCTGGAGAAGAGGCTGTTTTACTGTTCTATGTGCAGATCTGAGGTTCCTTGAAGGCAAATATGGTGCAGAAGTTTGTTCTCCATTTTGTACCATGCAGGCACAGAAAAATATTGGACATGTTCTAAATGCACCTCCATGCAGTGGTGTGGTAAAACCAGCCTTTCTAATTTTCTGCAATATACTGGAATTCAGTTCTGCAATATACTGGAATTTATATAATTTTCTGCAATATAGTGGAATTCAGTTGCAGAGATACAGTGATTCTTTTTTGGCAGATGAGTTAATGTGGAAAGGTGAAAGTCTGAAAACCACTGAGCTGGGTGTTGTGTCTCCATGCACTGAACCAAGAAACACTGAATTATGTGACACTGAATGGCTGTTGACATATTTTCCCCCTTATGAATGGCTACAGAAGAGCAATGAATTTCCAAATGGCTATTTCAATGCATTAAACTAAAAAGAATGTCACCAAATTGTCATAGGAATGTATTGGTTCTTTCTAAATTCATTATGCCGTTATATCAAATGTATTATACCAAAGGTGTTTCTTGCACTGCTGAGGCATCAGTGTTCCACACGCTGCTTCAAGTGGATTTATTATAGTTATTCTACATAGGTCCTAACAGAGTGCTGTGTTCCCAGAAGTCACAATTCTGTAATGCCTGTTTCTGCAGAACAGGCAAATGTAGGTAATATATTACTACACCAATCACAGAAAGTGTAATTATTTACTCACTAATGGTTTTATCTTGTTTTTGTTAGTGCTTTTGTGGTTTAGCACAAAAACAAAACAATTAAAGAAAATTCCTGTTGAAAATAAAGGGAGAAGGGATTGCATTATATTGCAGATCAAATGACAGTGGAGATGCAAGTAGCCAATGCTTATTAAAACATTGTCAGGTGTTTGTCAGGGATAGGGAAGGTGGGGAGCTGAATAGAGTCCTAGGTCACCCTCTCAAAAATAGCCAACTGTGAAACTGAATTGTTTTTGAAAGGGCTGCATAAGTGCAGAACCAAGAAATTAGGTCAAGCAATGGAGATAAACTGGGGCTTTGTCAGCCAAAGGAGCTGGTTCAACTGGTAGGCCTGTTTCCTTAAAACTTTTCATGACCATCCCAACAAAACTAAGGTCTCAGAAGGGGAAAGTCTCCCCTATTTGCCTGTTGGAGTGAGCGACTTAGCTTGCCTAGAAATTGGGGGGCACTATATCACTCTAAGTGTGTATATGTGTTATCACTTTGAATGGGATGTCTCTCTCTTTGTTTTAACCTGGGAGCTGCCCTCTGACCCCTCCTTTCTCTCTGTGTTGTTTCTTCTGCCCATTTTCACATGGCTTTTTGTGGAGTCGCACATCTCTACAGGTCTCTCCTTTAGAAACAATAGCCTCATACTTCCATACACATGATGCCGGATCAGCTTACCACATGACAGGGAAAATACTCTTTAGATTAGGCTTCTCTGTATCCTTTGACCACAGCCTGAATGTGAATCTACTCAAATAAATGTAAGTTTTACTTTTTGCAATATACTTTTTGGGAGATTTATTTACTGCTCTCAATAGCACACTTCTATACTGAGCAAACTCTGCTATATTAACCAAATATCCCAATATTGCCCTCTCTCTAGAGCCTCACCCTTTTTTCAGCACTTTAAAAGCTCCTATCTGAGACTCTGTTTTAAAAGCGAAGATGTTCTTGGAACAGCAACAAAAACCAGCGAACAAAAAAGATACAGCAGAGGAACAAGTTATCAAAGAAAAAAGCAGCACACATGGGTCGGGCGATTCGGAATCAACAGCGAGTAGTTGGAGTGAGCGAAGAAGACTCTGAATCAGAATTAGGGGCAGTAGTCCCAAAAGTCCTGAAAGTAAAATGGAAACATGAAAAGAAGAAAAATAAAGGGAAGAAACAGATTTTTAAAAACTGTATAAGTCTAAAAGTCTTATTGTTTGTATTTACTTGAATCAATTATATATTGACCAGTCTGTAACAGAAGCAGTAGAAATTAACTATATTCCAAAAACTATTTCTTTATAGAGAGAGCTATAGCTAAATATGCATCTAATCATTCTTGTATAGCTTATTTTAGGTTAGTGTTAGTGTTTGTAGTGTTTTTTGTAGTGTTTGTAGTGAGAAAATAATTTAAAAAGATATTTTAAAACAAAGCTCCTGATGAAGGGAGCTTTGACTCTTGAAAGCTTATACTCCTAAAGTCTTGTTGGTCTTTAAGGTGGTCCTGGACTACTGTTATAAAGTCCAGTCTACATGACTAAACTAATGTACTGTGCAGCAATCTCTGATCTCTTAAGTATGGGTCATATGGTGGGGACTGAGCTTTAAATAAACACACCGTTTCTTTATGACTTCCCAAATTCTGATATAAAATGCAGGAACAGAGCTATGGAATTAAGCTTCACTTGTGAAAAGAGCTGATGCCTTTGGATTCCTATGTAGCAATATATTAGTATTGTCAACTCTCATAAAGTCATGTGTTCTTTTTCTCTCTTTTTACATTAAATTCTGTTTTCATTGTAAGAGCTGAACCTGACTTCACTATGAGGTAGGTTTTCATCCTCCTGTTTTAAAAGGCTTTTAAAACGTTCTGTGCATGGATGAAGGGAAAGTTTTCCAGTTTTTTTGAATGGATAATCCCTGTGTTAAATAATTACCAGGTTCTTTTGGCACTACTTTGCATGTTTATATTACATCTGTCTGTTGTAATAGTAACTTTAGTCCGAAAGATCAACTGCAACAAATTTGGTAATTGTGGATGCATAAAGAAAGTAAAATCTGAATATTAGTCCTGTTATTTTTCCCAGTAGAGAGAAAGAGCAGAGGAAGAAATCTTCTGAACTCTTCTGCCTACAAAAAGAGATTTACCTGTATCAGAGCCCAAAGAAAAGTTAAATCGCCATTAGCATAAATTGTTAATATAGTGGAAGGATGAGAACAGTAGCATAAAACATCTGTGGTAACAGGCTTCAATTTAATATATCTTTGTTATTCTCAAGGTTCAATGGTCTGCTTATTTAGTTTCTGGTGCAATGAGAAGAGCTGAAGAGCTGTATTATAACTTTGTCATTGTTTTGAAATAAACCACCACAGGTTATGACTGGAAAAAAACATGGAAAACCTACTCAGAAAACACTGGAATTCAACAGGTTGCCATATATTGTCTGGATTCTCCATCAAAACTGAATAAACAGGTTCCAGATTAAAAGGCTACTATGGAACACAATCAGTCTAAAAGGTAAAGGTTTCTCTTGCTCGAAAGCCAGTCGAATCCGACTCTATCGTGTGGTGCTCATCTCCATTTCCAAGCTGAAGAGCCAGTGCTGTCCGAAGACATTTCCGTGGTCATACATCAGAGTAAATGAATAGTGCACATAGTGGGCAGAAATCAGCCTCCAACAATGGGTAATGGTGCTGGTGGAGTGCTAATTTGACAATAAGGTATAATAGGTACGCAAATGTTTTCATGTGTGAAATGCTGGAGGGAATGCTTTAGCTGTGGAAAAAAACCCTTGCTAGTGATATATTTTCCACAATGCAGTTCCTAGGCAATAGGGTAGTTCTCACTAGAGAAGGCCCGTTGTGGACATAAATACAATGGCCTCTAGAAAGAGGCTCTGGGCGGGTGCCCCAGCCTTGGACACTCAGTGTCAATTTGCTGTGGCAACCTCAGCAGGGTATAATGACACTGAGTCCACCATTTTCTCCAGAGGAACTGATCTCTGCTACCTAAAGAACAGTTGTAATTTTGAGCGATCTCCAGCCCTCACCTGGAGATTGGCAACAATGGTTCCCCAGAAGGGAATAGTTGGTTTGGAGGGTGGAATCTATGGCTTTGTACCTGTCCGAGGTCCCACGCCTCCTGAAACCTCATCCTCTCTAGGCTCCATCCCTCACATCTCCAGGAATTTCCCACCTGGAGTTGGCAACCCTATCTCCTTCCCAGCCAATCATCATCTTACCTTTATTTCCCCCTCACTCTTCAGCTTTCCACCCCACACACACCTGCAGCCTCTCCCATGCTCTGAAGCCCTGACTGCTACATCACATTGGCTGTCATACGGGGGCCACCTCAGCAGCATATAAGGATACAGAGCCCACCATTTTCTCCAGGGGAACTGATCTCTGCCATCTGGAAAGCAGTTGTAATTCTGAGTGATCTCCAGCCCTCACCTGGAGATTGGACACATTTTACCTCACAACAGCAAACTGTTTAGAATGTTAGAGGCAAAAGCCAATCAAGTCGCATATGCAAACGACTTCTGTGTTCCGTTTCATCAAGGTAGGGACAGATTCTGAGTGACACACCAGGGCGCCAACCAATTCCGGAACGTGTGGAATGTTCTAGAGAAGTGCCACCACCATTCGGCTTTTATTTATAAGGGAGATACTGCCAGCGTTCTAATAAGGCCTCCATGCACACAGCCATGACAGATGTCACAATGGGGAAAACATGAAAGCTGCTGGATTTTATATTAAGGTCTCCTGCTACATGAATACAAGCACAGAAGACAATTTCCACATCTGTATCATCCCTAGCTGAATAAAGGTAACTGGTTTTATACAAACAGTGGGACTTGTTTGGAACCAGAATTTTGTGGCTTGAACACAAAGACCCTAATCTAGAGTGCCTCCCATTTGGTAGTGTACTTACATGCATTTATTTACTTTATTTACTTTCTCATTAAGAGTGAGAAAGTGTAAATCAATGCACAGTGTAAATCAATGCACAGTGTAAATCAATGCAATCAATAGGATGAGGCGTCCAGTCAACAATGTAATAGGAATAGGATTACAGCAATCTGAAGCAAAACATAAGTATTAGAGAAGATATGCTAAGCAATGCAGAAATGGTACTATGTAAATTTTTAAAAAGCAGTGAGAGTAGGATAAGAAGTTAAGAAGAGCCCTGCTGGATCAGATGAGTGGTTCATTTAGTCCAGCATCCTGTCTCACACAGTGGCCAAACAGTGCCTCTGGAGGTCCAACAGGGCATAGAGACCAAGGCTTTCTTCTGATGTTTCCTCCTGGCACTAGTATTTAGAGGTCTACTGCCCCTGAAGTTCAGGGCATGAACATGGTGGTTCTTATTAGTCACCTCAGCTTAGTAGTCACTGATAAACTTATCCTTATTGAACCTGTCAAATCCCCTTTTAAAGTTGTCTGTACCTGTGGCCATCACAACATTCTCTGGCAGCAAATTCCATATTTTAATGACTCATTCCATAAAGTAGTATTTCCTTTTTTTCTATCCTGAAACTACTGCCCGTTAGCTTCACTGGATGCCCTCAAGTTTTAATATTTTGGGAGACGGGGAAAAAGTTCTTTTTGTCAACTCTCTCTACCCCAAACCCTTAGTCAACTCTTTTCTAAACTCAAGAGTCCCAGACTTTTTGGCCTTTTCTCATAGAGAAGGTGCTCCAACCCCTAATCATCTTGATTATCCTCCTCTGTACTTTTTCCAGCTCTGTGATGTCTTTTTTGAAATATAGTGACCAGAACTGTATACAGTATTCCAAATGAGCCTGCACCATAGATCTATACAGGGACATTACGATATCGGCCATTTTATTTTCAATTCCTTTCCTAATAATCCCTAACATAGAGTTTGCTATTTCACCACTGCAGCACATTGGGTTGACACTTTCACTGAGCTATCCACTATGACCTCAAGATCTTTTCCCCTCTCAGTCTCAACAAGTTCAGACCCCATTAGCCTATATTTGAAGCTGAGATTTGTTTTGTCCCAATGTGCATCACTTTACACTTACCAACACTGGACTTCATTTGCCACATTGTCTCCCACTCACCCAGTTTGTGGAGATCCTCTTGGAGCTCTACACAGTCAGCCTTGGTTTCCACCATCCTGAATAATTTTGTGTCATCTGCAAATCTGGCCACTACACTACTCTAACCCTAACCCTAACCCTAGTTCCAGATAATTTATGAATAAATTAAATAGTACCGCCCCAATACTGATCCTTGTGGGACACCACTGCTTGCTTCCTTCCATTGTGAGAACTGTCCATTGATTCCTACTCTTTGCTTCCTGTCATTTAACCAATTTTTAATCTATAAAAGAACCTGTCCTATTATCCCATGACTGCTAAGTTTATTCAGGAGTCTTTGGTGAGGTACCTTGTCAAAAACCTTTTGAAAGTCCACCACATATATAATGCCTACTGGCTGACTATTGTCTGCATGCTTGTTCACTTTCTTAAAGAACTCCAAAAGGTTGGTAAGGCAGGACTTCCCTTTGCAGAAGCCATGCTGATTTTCCCTCATCAGGCTTTATTCCTCTACATGCCTAATAATTTGAATAATTTGAACGCAATGATCTGGCAACAGTGATCCATGCAATGGTCACCTTGAGATTAGACCACTGCAATGCTCTCTACATGCGGCTGCCCTTGTCGCAACTCCGGAAGCTGCAGTTGGTACAAAATGCAGCGGCCAGGCTGTTGATGGGTCTCCCTTTGCGGGAGCACATCCAGCCTGTGCTAAAGGCATTGCACTGACTGCCAATATCATACCGGATTCGCTTCAGGCTGCTGGTTTTGACCTTTAAAGCCCTATACGGCCTGGGGCCTGCCTACCTGAGAGACCGCCTTCCCCCGCATGTTCCCCAGAGAGCACTGAGGTCAGGGTCTCAAAACCGTTTGGCCCTCCCTGGACCAAAAGATGCCAGACTGGCCTCTACCAGGGCCAGGGCCTTCTCAGTAGTGGCTCCACACTGGTGGAATGAGCTCCCAGAAGACATCAGGGCCCTGCGGGACCTTGTACAGTTCTGCAGGGCCTGTAAAATGGAGCTCTTCCACCAAGCTTTCGATTAGGAGCCGCTGCTAACAATAATAACTGAATTGTCAAGGCCCTCTATGCTAACACCAACAGCCTGTCATGCTAGACACTGATGGGGGCCATGCTTTGGACCATCCTATCATGGCCCGGGATGTTACCGCCACCAGCACTTTATTCTATTTTGTATTTTGATTTGTTATATATATGTGTTTTATGAAGCTGTATTGTATTAATAGACATTTGTGTTTTAATATATTTTTAATCCTTTTAATGTAAGCCTCCTGAGCCTGCCTTGGCAGGGAGGGCAGGATAAAAATTGAATAAATAAATAAATAAATAGCCCGGGACAGACGTTAGGCTGACTGGCTTGTAATTTCCTGGTTCCCCTCTGGATCCCTCTTTAAAAACTGGTGTAATGAGAAGGGAGCACTCACTGGAGAAGACCGTGATGCTGGGAAAGATTGAAGGCAAAAGAAGAAGGGGGCGGCAAAAGATGAGATGGTTAGACAGTGTTATCGATGCAACAAACATGAAATTGAGCAAACTCTGGAGGATGGCGGAAGACAGGAGGTGAGGTAATGCGTAATGTGGTCCATGGGGTCTCGAAGAGTCAGACTCAACTGTGCGACTGAACAACAACAACAAAAACATTTCCTACTCTCCAGTCTTCTGGTAGAGCAGCTGAATTTAGTGACAGGTTATATATATTAATTCATCTCCCATTTTGAGTTCCCTAAGAACTCTCAGGTGTATGCTATCAGGACCTGGAGAGTTATTATTTTTTAATTTCCCCAGTAAGTCTAAAACATAGGATAATACATACAGCAAACAGATTATACATATTATACACTATGGTGTAGTTCACAGTCCTGTTCCTTTTATAGAAGTGTCTGCCTGAATGATTTTGTTATAAAATAGTCCTATTACCTTTACAAAAATGTCCTCCGGAATAAATCTTTTTTACATAGAAGTATGGGAGCCTTCCTGACCACTTTAGACAGGCATTCCACAATGTGAGGGTATGACAAACTGACCTCCAAAAACAGAATGCTTTAGTGCATCACAAGCAGTGAACTGGGAGATTAGGGGTCAACAAGAGGCGGACCCGCGATATTCGCGCGGGGGGGGACACTGCACCCTGAGGTCGGGGCTGAAGCGGGTAGCCCGGTAGCGGCGGCGGCGCCTGACGGAAACACGCGTCGTCCTCTTCCTCCTCCCCCTCCCTGCGGCGGAGGGAGACCCAGCGGGCGAGCACGGCGTGGACCTCCTCCACCCTCCATCATCTTCGCCCCCGCCGCCGCCAGCTCGGCCTAGTCAGTGGAAGGTGTCAAAACCCTCGGCCTCAACACCGCTTCTCCTCCTCCTCCTCCGCGGGAACAGATTCCGCGCCCCCCCGGCCGCCTCAGCCCCCTGTTCCCCCCTCCCCGCCCGGCCAGCCTCATCATGAGGCTGAAGGGCCGGGGATGCTGCGCCCCGAGCGGGGGAGGCGACGCCGACAGAGGGGAGGAAGCCGGCGAAGAGGAGCGAGGCCCGCCGGTGCAGAGCCCCTTCATCCACCAGCGTTCAGCGCCCTGCAGAAAGCCAAGGTGGGCTGGGGGGAGGGAAAGAACGCGCCGGCCCCCCTCCAGCCCGCAAACTCCAGCCCCCGTGGCGAGGCGGAAGCTTTTGGGGGGATTTAAGTATCCCCCCAATATTTTTTCACACTTTTAAGATTTTTGTGCACACCTGGGGACTGCCCCAAGTGTGCACAAAACTCTCCCTCCCCCCCAGTTGCCCCCGATGTGCTGAAATAAGTATCCGCACACCAGGGGGCGACTTGGCTATTAGATATATGGATGTCTCACTGTAAAGCACAGTTTGATTGACAGGCTGCTGCCTGCATGCACCCCCTTCTCTCTGATTGGTCAACACCAGCTGAGGAGAGTTTTAAATATTCTTGTCAGTCTTGTTGGAGTGCGAGTCAGTCATTGTTTGGACTTTGGCTTGGCAGCTGCCAATCAAGAGGAGTGTGTGTGTCAGTCTGAGGGAAACAGACATGTTCACTTGAGAAGTGAAGGGACACAACTTCTTGCCCTCACTGTGTATCAATACATCTGAGGAAAAGTTCAGAAATCAGAACTTAAAAGTCTAAGTGTCAGTCCTAGCTGAATTCTGTTTATTCACAGTCTCCAGAACTGGGGTTTAGTTTTGACAGAAGAGACTGGAAAGGAGGTTGAAAACTGCCAGCCAAGCCAAACAGAAAAGGGATTATCGCTCCTAGAAAGAGCAGGATATTTCTTACCCAGTTATTCAGAGGGTTCAACTCAGAAGGGACCCCTGGTTTGTGTGAAAAGGGAAACGGTCTAAGACTTCTCAAGAGTAAAAAAGGGAAAGTTATAATACCACAAGGGAATCATTTAAATACAGGAAAAAAGTACTAACTTCCAGGAAACAAAGATAGTTTTATGAAACTTGATTAAGATACATTGTTGTTGAAAGAAATCTACAAGACAAACAAACCTTTCACACTGACTCAAACCGAGTCTCTAAGAAAACAAGCTTCAACTATACTCTGCTGCCTGTTCAAAATATAGTTTGTATAAACAACCACATTTACTTCAACTTCTCATCCCCTGCCCTATTCCTAACTCAACTGTGCCTGTTCAATAAAATTAACATTTCTGTTTGAATTTTACTTCGTGTGAAGTGCCATTTCGAAAAGGGATTTATAAGAGGGCAATTACAAAATAATCTCTGGCCTGGGCAAAAGCCAAATAACTTCTTTATCACAGGGTGGGACATGCAGAAAGTCATCTATATCTATCTATATAAAAGAAAGTCCCCTCACCGTAAAATCAATGTCCAGGCCAAACCGCTGGACCTAGAGACACCAAATTCGGGGAGAGCGCTCCTACCGTGGCATAGGTGCTCCCTAAGAAGGGATCAAAAGTGGGTCAAAAGGGGGAAAATGTGCTCCCCCCATTGGTTCCTATGTGGCTGCCAGGCAGCTGACTCTCTGCACCCCCCACTCTCTGATTCGTCAGCTGCAGAGCTCAGTGTTCTGAGGTTAAAAAAAAAGCCAACAGTTACAGGGGACTGCAGAGAGCTAATGACAGTTGAGGAAATCAGGAGTGGCCAAGAACCACCTGTGAGGTTCAGTAATGCTGCTGGCCCAGCCTCTCTGATGGCTTCCAACACACTCCCCCCACCTCCTACAACTAACAGGTGGTTGTTTGTCAGGTGCAGCAGGTTGCAGGGTCCTTAAAGCCACAAGGGAGCCCGCCCCAGCAGTAACGCCTTAGTGATCCTGCCAGCCCTGCCTCCACAGTGGCTTCTAATACTCCTCTCTCCTCCCCCTCCTACACTGGACAGGCAGTTGCCAGGAGGAGGCAATTTAGGAATGCAGCAAAGATATTTGCACATAGTACTCCTGCAATGCACTGAGCTGCACAGGTGAAGTACCAGCAAGATCACCCTGAGGTGTTCAGAACAACCCAGTCTCCATATGAGCAAAACAATCCAGGAACACAAGTAGAGAGGCCATCACTTTCGTGAAAGGTGGCAGGAATTGACCAAACAGACGACTGCTTCTTAAATGGACAGTTCTATGTTGCCTACTCCAGAGTGAGCTCATCAAGCAGCCTGGTGATCCTAGCACCTGAGGGCCGAACCACCAATGTGGTCTACAGAGAGGTCCTTTGGTAGAGAGGAAAAAAGTATGTATTTCTCACTTCATTTTTTACACTACAATCTTCTCCACTAGAATTCCTACAACAAATGTCACATTTCAAACTTCACGTCATCGGTATTATAACTGGATTTATGGAACTTAAATACCGTAGCGAAGCATGGGTATCAGGCTAGTAATTCTATAATTCAGATCCACTACTAAGAGGCTGCTCAGTCAGAGTGGGGAACAGTGTTTCAACAGGAAAATCTGCCTCACAGAGAAGAAGAAGCAGGGGTCCATCATAGAGGGCTGCAACAGAGAATTCAAATTTATGAGTGATTGTTGATCTTGCCCAGGGGTCTTTTGGGGCCAGAGCGCGCTGGAGTGCCGCTCCAGGAGCCCAGGAGCTGGCAAAATGGCAGCAGCAGCAAGCCCCGCCCCCAGCTCCCCGCACTGCGGTCTGTCGCCGCCTTCCCAGGGCCCGCACCGGAGTGCTACAGCCCCACAGAGGCCCAAGGAGGCCCGTCGTCGCCTTTCCGGGGCCCGCACTGGAGCACTGTGGCCCCAGTGAGACCGGAGGAGGCCTGTCGTCGCCTCCCCGGGCCAGCACCAGAGCACTGCGGCTTGGAGGAGGCCGGAGGATGCCTGTTGCCGGCTCCCAGGGCTTGCGCCGGAGCGCTGCAGCCCCATGAAGGCACGAGGAGGCCTATCGCCACCTCCCAGGGCCAGCGCCTTCCTTCCTTTCTCTCTTTTCCTTCTTCTTTTCTTCTCCATCTTTCCCTCCTTTCCTTTCCCCTCCTCCTTTTCTTTCTCTCTTTTCCTTCTCTTCCTTCCTTCCTCTCTTTTCCTCCTTTCTTTCATTCCCTCCTTTCCTTCTCTCCTTTTCCTTTCCCTCCTTCTTCCCTTCTTTCTCTTTCTTTTCCTTCCTTCCTTCTTTCACTCTTTCCTTCCTTCATTCCTTCTCTCTACCCTCTCTCTCTTTCCTTCCCTCTTTCTCCTTCTGCGGCCCAACTCTAGTGAGAAGGGGTCTAAACTTTAACCCCTTCTCTCTTCGCTTCCCCCCCACCAGGGAAGGGGAGGGGAGGCTTTTGAAGATGCCTTCCCCCCCCTTTTGCTTCCCCTTCTGACATCTCTTCCGGGGGTGTTACATATGCTAATGAGCAATTATGCTAATAGCCTAGTCGCTCATTAGCATACCATATGCTAATGAGCTCCTGCAG
Organism: Gekko japonicus; assembly: GCF_001447785.1. Taxonomy (NCBI): domain Eukaryota; kingdom Metazoa; phylum Chordata; class Lepidosauria; order Squamata; family Gekkonidae; genus Gekko; species Gekko japonicus. Next base: position 323,446 of record NW_015161994.1, on the reverse strand, counting down.
CTCTTTTTCTACGAAAGACCCCTGATCTTGCCCATTTGTGAGATGGCACCTGTAGAAGGCTCTGCTCAGATGAAAGCTGCTGTGGCAGAGCACAGCAAGAGTCCTGAGTGTCCAAGACTACAAAGGGCTTTGTATGGGAGAGCCAGTACCTTTAACTGAACCTGGTGAGTGGAATGACTGCAGAATGTATGTAGTAGAAGAAGAAGAAGAAGAGATTGGATTTATACCCCGCCCTTCACTACCCAAAGGTGTCTCAGAGTGGCTTACAAACTCCTTTCCCTTCCTCTCCCCACAACAGACACCCTGTGAGGTGGGTGGGGCTGAGAGAACTCTGACAGAAACTGCTCTTTTTTTCAAGAACAGCTGTGCCAGAGTTATGGCTTGCCCAAGGTCATCCAGCCAGGTGCAAGTGGAGGAGTGGGGAATCAAACCTGGTTCTCCCAGATTAGAGTCCGCGCACTTAACCACTACACCAAACTGGCTTGCATGTTCTGGTTAGCTTGTAATAATAGCTGAGTTATGCCATTCTGTACCAACTGGAGGCTCCAAGCTGACTTCAGGGGCAGACCCACATAGAATACGTTACAATAGTCAGGATGTCAGTGTGGCACAGAGACAGGTGATCAGATCAGTGAAGTTAAGGTCATCTTCCTGGCTAAATGGGAGAAAGCTCTTTGGGAGGGGATGATCAGCATTAATGATCCAGTGTAACCTCTAGGCTCATAAGCAAGTCAAGAAGGCTCAGCTGAACTGCAGTGAAGGCGGGAAGCACAATATCCTTTAATACCTTAGTCTTCCCAACCAGAATTACATCCATCTTGTTAGGGTTCGATTTCAATTTATTTGCTTTTAACCATTTAACTACAGCAGTCAGGCTCAAGACCTCTACTGAATCAATTTTTATCTGGATGGAAAGATGCAGAGCCAGGCGTCATAACTGTATTGATGATACCCTGTTCCAAGACTATGAATGATTCTTCTGAGGATTCTGCATAGAGATTGAGCAGCATGTGAGATAGGACCCTGAAGAATCCCATGGGACAAATCCCACACTGATGATAACTCTTTGAGTCTGATCTGTAAGGAACAATTTAAACTAATCTAAAACACATTTTCTGAGACCTATACTTCTGCATTCGTACAACTCAACAAGATGGCAAGGTCCCCTGTGTCAAAGGCTGCAGATAAAGAACCATAACCTTTACCTATATTCAGATGGCAAAAACATGTGTATGGGCAGTTGTTGATTTTGCCCATTTACAGGTTGGTACCTGCAGCACGGTCTGCCCTGATTAGCTAAGCTGTCATGATGGAGCATAGAGGGAAAGGTAGTCCTGCAGATATGAGGGGGGAAGACCTTGACTGGCATTGTATATGATACAATGAGTCTGATTACTGAATGGGAGTGAATGGATATGAGCACTATGCATGTTCTGCCTAGCTCCTGATTGCAGCATTCTGCACCAACTGTAGTCTCTGAGCTGACTTTGAGGGGAGACCATCAAAGAGTGCATTATAGTAGTTTAGTTTTGATGTTTACTGTGGCATGGATCCAAGTTGTCAGATTGGCCATGGCAAGGGGGCCACCTTCCAGGCTAGAATGAGTTGGAAGAAAGCAGCTTCATTGACTTGTTTCTAATTGCTAGATTCTCTACAAGTATTGAATACTGGCTTTTTTTGTTTGCACAAATGTTAGTGAATGTTCCACATTTAAATTGCTAGACAATTACTACCCACAAAATGTATGAGAGGAAATTAAAAATATGTTTTGGAACGGGATTAATAATACTAAAAATAGTTGGCTTTTTATTGGCATCCATTCTCCAATTTTTTTTCTTTAGATTCAAGTTCCTGGAGGATTGAACATTGAAAGAAATGTTTTAAAATTATTATAAAAAATTTATGTAAAGTGACACCCCTATGAGACACCCGACTAGACAACTAGAAATCATATAAGCATTTATTCTCAGTGGTATAAAAACATGTTAAACACTTTTGCTGTTCATTACAAAAGAAACTGCACTTTTACAATATGTTTGTTTCTGACAACTTAAATCATAGGAAAAAATGTTCAGACTTCAGCAAGGCAGAGTTCATTTTTTTATATACTCAGGTAAAGTGATCAACTATAATAATGCTGTGCTGCCATCCATTATTCTGAGTGACAGCATTATAATGGAAACGACTTCAAATGTGGTAGATGTAAATATCTGTGGATTTTTGTGCTTGTAGATATATGGCTATACAAGAAATTATGTACCATAAAAAAAAGAAATGGCCCGATAAATGATACAAATTGAACCAGTAAATCATATCCTGCATTCTTATTTTTAAAATGAAAAAGAATATCTCACCTAAGAACTGGGTCGCCAGTGCCTGTAGCTAAAAGAAGCCTGGAGTGAGGCAGAGGTTGAGAAATATGTGCTATATGATGGAGGGTTGTTAATGGAAAGCCAAAAGGGAATGGCTCTTGACATCAAAATGATGATATCCTATCATATGATAAAATAAATAAACTATATTTTAAAAAAAATGATGATATCCTTAGAAAGAATGGGCAGGACTAGTTAGGAAACTGGATCATCAATATGGGATGGGGGCTTTGTAATCTATCTGGATAAACAAACTTTATGAAACAAGTATCTATATCAAGAATGATTTATATAATGATAGGTAGACTATAACAGTTTAAAATTCTTGCTGGATCAGACCAACAGTTTGTCTAAAAGTAGATATTCTGTTTCCAGCTGTGGCCAGCTGGATGCTTTTGGGAAGCCTACCAGCCAAGCCTGAAGGCATCAACCCTCCCCTATTGTTTTTTCCCAGCACGTGGTTTCAGAGCTATGCTGCCTCTGAAGATAAAGGTTCAATTAAATTATGACTAATAGCTGTTGATAGACCCATGGATTTGTCTAATTCTCTTCTAAAGCTGAGCTATTGTCTATCACTCAAAAAAAACTTTATCATGAAACTTCTCAGGAATATTTTGGCACCAGTCCACCCATCTTTTAGGATCACTAATAAAAGTTCTCTCCAGTGAAAACTGTACTGAACTTCTATAACCAAAACTTGAAGTGCTGAGTGTGACTGATATAATGCAAATGACTGTTGCTATACTGTGAATATACTTGCTAAATCTTATTCTCCCTTACACTTCGTACTATTTTCACACTTGCTTTCCTATAGCCTATTTTTCTGCTGTGGAAGTGTCAATAAGCCATTATTACAAAATAGTATTTGAAATGTAATTACTTGGTATACAGATCTCATATAATATACACCACACAGGATGGCGGCTGCGGTGCTGTGAGACAGGCGCGTCTCTCGGGAGCTCCCGAGATGCCTGGTCTTTGAGCGCGCTTTCCAGAGCCCCCCCCGGACCCGGGGAGGCTCCGCTTGGACTCCTGGAAGGAGACCAAGTGTAGGAGGCTTTGCTGGCCCCTCCTTTTTCCCTGGCAAGGAGGGGGGTGCGACCGGCTTGCCTCGAAGTGGGAGCGTCCGAAGAACAGGAACATAGTTGCCATGTTCCTGTATAACAGCTGCCAACCGTGCTTTTAGAATTTTTCTTTTTTGAAGATTACTTTTCCTGGCACACTGAGGGTTAAGTTTTGTTTTGTTTGGTGAACAATCGGCATTCAAACGGCTCTCCAAACCCCTTCTATGGATTCCTACTTGGATGTAAAGAACACGGCCGGAGACTATTTATGGGAAACGAAAGTGAAGAGCGACGAAGGGGTAAGAGACACTCATTTATTTACTGGAATTAGCATCTTCTCCTGGATGAAAAGCATAAAAGCTTTAGAAATCTTCCCCTTAACTGTGTGAAGAAAACTAGCAATAAAATGGTGGCAGAGCTTATCAGTGAGAAAATAATTGCGGAGCTCAAGTCGGAACAGTTCAAAAAAAAGTTAACTGAAGAACTAGGGAAAGCACTTCAACAGGCATGGGACAAAATCTTGACAAATCCCCATAGTTTAATCATAGATGAGAAAGAAAATAAAGAGCAAGTACAAAGGTTACCAGGGCGGAATGACGAGCAGGAGAGAAAGCAGACGGTAGAACGACAAGCAACACAGCTTGATTCGCAGCACCTGGCTACAGTAAAACAGATAACAGAAGAGGACTTGCCAAAAGACATTTTGGAAACAGGGAAAAATCCAAAAATAGGAAGGACAAAAAGACGGCGATATAAGCCTCTCGGGACAAAAAAGAAAGCAGTAAAGAAGGGAAAAACAGAGGAAGTTGTAAAGAAAATTGAAGGGTCCAAACAAGGGAACGAACATGTAAATAAATATGGAGGAGCCTCCTTGGATTTTATGCTAAAAGAATATAGAGGCCAGCGACACCTGCAAGAAAATGCTGAAAACCAATTTAAGCAATTTAAAAAGCAAATGGGTTATAGGGCTATTGTAATGAATGATTCTGATTAGTTCTATTAGTATAAGTTGGTTGTGGATGGTAAATAGACGGGAGAGACTCAGAAGTTAAAAAGGAGTGGAATACTTGGAAAAAGATAGGTGGGCATCTGTAGCTGGGGTGGGTTCTAACATGGGTTACAGATGTACCTGCACGAAGTAGATTGTTTGAGAATTATACCAGCAGAGAGATTAAATAAACAGACTTGGTAAGAAGCATAGGATGAAACCTGCAGGTGACTGAGAGTTGATCTATACAGATGTGGGAAAAACATATTCTGCTTTTTAATATAGATTTTCTTTATATCTAGATTAGATGGAAATAATTGACTGTTGACAAGCCTGAGTGAAAAATAACTAAGATTAAGAGGGTTTAAATGTGCAAAATTAATTGGGAATTAGGAGGTTCAGACTGTGTATAAAAATGAATAGATGGTTCAAGAAAGAGGTAAATAAATCTGGCTATGATATTTAGAGTGGGAAATGGAAAGTAAGATCAAGATGAACTTAGTAAACTTTGAAGAGGTGAATAATTTAATTGACTATTATTTTTAGCATATATTTTTCCTTAAATCCAGAAAGAATGGGCATAATTGTTTTGGCTGATAAATTATTAAATGAAAGATAATCATGATTTTGAGTTTAATAATATGTACTGCTACTTGGTAACTTTGAAGGTAGAGAGATTGTATTCAAACCAAAATAGGTGACTAATGTGTTATGGGAAGAAAATAAAGATATAAAGATGGTGGTTTTGAAGGAAATATATTTAACGTTAGGAGGGTCTAAATGTGTAAATTTAATTAATTGGGAAATAGGAGGTTTAGACTGTGTGTAAAAAAGAATAGAGGGCTCAAGAAAGAGACTAATAAATCTGGTTATAGTATTTAGATTGGGAAATGGGAAGTAAGAGCAAGATGAATTTAGTGGAATTTGAAGATCTTTAGTATATATTTCTTTTCTTAAATCCAGAATGAAGGGTATAATTGATTTAGTGGATAAATTACTGACTGAAAGGCAATTATGATTTTGAGTTCAAATATGTATTTGGTAATTCTGAAGACTGAGAGTTTGTATTTATACTAAAACAGGTGACCAATGTGCCATGGGAAAAAAACAAAGATTGGAAAGGTGGTGGTGGATGAGGGTGAATGTATATATACCACACAGCTGTAATGCACTTTTTAAAATGTATTTTTAAAATAGTGAAAACAAACTAGCCCATGTTTGTTGATGTAGATTTATAGTTTAATATACTATATTTAATTTATGAATGATATGTGATTTGAACATTCTAAAGATAAAGTTAGGAATGAACTTTTAAACCAAATTTTAGGTATAAAAACATGGCATGAACAGGCAATTTATTCAGTGCATAAAATAAAGCTGAAAACATGTTAAAAGCATTAGCACTCTTGCAATATTTTGTCTGTTTAACAGTCTCTGATAACTGACACCTCTTGCTCTGAATTATTGCTTCAAAATGTCTGTGTTGTAGCAATCTAGAGAGTATGCTGTTCAGGTGTGTATCTGTAAGCTGCAAACCTACTTTTGATTTAACATTCATTACAGGGGAAAACATGAAATGGCTGGGCATTACAACCTTTTGTACATTTTATGTGCTGGTCAAGAACATGAGAAGGCATCCTGACACAGACTGAGGGCCATGTGTTTGTCTACAAAACTATAGTCTTCCCCAGAGAAATAAAAACAGGTTGCTTACCTGTAACTGATGATCTTCGAGTGGTCATCTGTGCAGTACCACACATGGGTTGGGCGCCTGCGCACGATCTTGACTGGAGAAACTTGTAGAGCTTTGCCTCAGAAACCTTTTGGCGGGCTCTCTTCCCACCCTGGGGAGCAGGCACATACTGCGCATGCCTGGAGCGGGGGAGAGAGCCACCTCCCACTCAGTTCCTTCGACCGCTACCTGTAAGTCACATCAAGCCAAAGAAAGGTGAATAGGAGATGCCAGCAGTGGGGAAGACTGGGTGGGATTGTGGTACTTCACAGATGGCCACTCGAAGATCATCAGTTACAGGTAAGCAACCTGTTTATCTTCATCGTGGTCTCTGTGCAGTCCCACACATGGGTGATTACAAGAGCTGAACCAGCTGGAGGAGGGAGCTGGCAGCTGCAAGAGACACAAAGAATACCGGTTAAGATACAACAACACCAGCAGGATGAAACATCCACGGGTCCTACCTGGAGACATAGCAGGGTCAAGCGAAGAGAGATCGCAGCACCGACTGGCCGAACACAGCATCCTGTCGAGCTCAGACGTCGAGTGTGTAGTGGGTCACGAAGGTCGATGCCAAAGACCACGTAGCAGCCGCACAGACGTCCTCCAACGGGACACCAGCCAGGAAAGTGGTGGATGTCGATGCCGCCCGTGTAGAATGGGCAGTGACAGAGGTAGGAATGGGTTGACATGCAAGCTCATAGCAAAGGGCTATAGTGGAAGTCACCCACTTGGACAAACATTGAGAGGAAATAGGCTCCTCGAGATGAACAGCTGAGGAGATTTACGTATAGGCTGAGTCCTGTGTAAATAGAAGGAGAGCGCTCTACACACATCGAGGCAGTGGAGGGCTCTCTGAGGTGCATCAGTTGTATTTGGAAAGAATGAAGGTAAAACAGACGACTGGGACAGATGGAAGGAAGAGACGACTTTAGGCAGGAAAGAAGGATCTGACCTAAGGACAACCTTTTCCTTATGGAAAATTGTATAGGGGGGATCAGCCCGAAAGGCAGCTAGTTCCCCTACTCTATGCGCAGTAGTGATCGCTATAAGGAAGGCAGTTTTCCAGGAGAGTAACCTGAACTTGGCCGTGGCCATGGGCTCAAACAGTTTAGACATCAGTTGAGTGAGAACAAGAGAGAGACTCCACAAAGGCACCAAAGGCTACCTAGGGGGACAGAGGCAGAGGAGACCTTTGAGGAACGACTTGGTAAGGTGGTGGGAAAAAAACGTGGATCCCTGTATCAAGGGATGATAGGCCGAAATGGCCACTAAATGGACTTTTAAAGATAAGTATGCCAGGCCAGTATTTTTTAACGAGATGAGATAGGAAAAAATCTCACAGAAAGACGACTGGAGAGGATCAAAGCACTGATCAGAAGCATACGACTGGAACCTCTTCCACTTCAGAGCGTAAGTGGCACAGGTAGACGGCTTCCTGGCATTCAGAAGGACTTCGGACACTTCAGGCAGAAAGGCTAGTGCAGGGTCTTCCAGGCCGTCAGTTGGAAGAAGCCGGGATCAAGGTGGAGGACCTTTCCTCGAGCCCAAGAGAGGCGATCAGGAATGACAGGAAAGGGACAGAACGTCTGGTTGGAGAGCCAAAGGAGGTGAGGAAACCAGACTTGGCGCGGCCACCATGGAGTGACTAGGATGCAGGACATCGAATTGGCTATAATCTTTTGAACGACCCTGGAGATCAAGGGGAATGGAGGGAAGAAGTAAAACAGGGTTCCCATCCAGGTGTGGAGAAAGGCATCTCCCAGGGACCGAGCGGATGGTGGACTGTGGCTGAAAAAGCGGGAGCATCGGGCATTGTGTGCAGTTGCAAAGCTGTCTACAGCAGGGCGACCGAACTCGAGGAAGACAGGTTTCAGGTATCGAAGGTGAATGGACCATTCATTGTCCGAAAACTGGGAGCCACTCAACCAATCGGCATGTATGTTTTGAACGCCCGGGATGTGGATCGCGGACAGTGTGATGGAGTGGCGGATGCACTATTGCCAGAGATCGATAGCTGCCTGGCAAAGACGAAGGGAGGCTGTCCCACCCTGTTTGTTTATGTAGTAGACTGTGGTGGTGTTGTTGGAGGCAACGCGAGTGACCCAGCCTTGAAGGACAGGGAGCAATGAGCGGCGACCTAAGTGAATGGCACGCAGCTCCAGGATATTGATATGAAGGGTGGCTTCGCGAGGAGACCAGGTCTCTTGTGCCAAAAGGATTCTGCACTGGGCTCCCCAGCCCCAGAGGGATGCGTCGGTGGAGATTGAGACTTGCGGGGGAAGCTGCCAAAAGGGCATGCCGGAGAGCAAGTGGCGAGGGTGAGACCACCAAGCGAGAGAGTCGACGACAGGGGGTGGGATCGACAGGATTGTGTGCCACGGACTGCGGAGAGGGTCGAAGGCACGGAGAAGCCAAAGTTGGAGGGGACGCATCCTCAACCTGGCATGACGGACGACAAAGACAGTAACTGCAAAGTGCCCCAGGAGCAGACTGAGCAGACTGACAGGGAGAGGTCTGGAACTGGGAGACCAGAGTAAGTATGTTGGAGGCCCTCAGGTTCGGGAGAAACACGTTCTTGAGGTTGGTATCGAGACGGGCACCCAGGAATTGAAGGGCCTGAAGAGGCTATAGTGACGACTTCATTAGGTTGACACAAAGCCCGAGGGCACGAAGGAGAGACAGGGTGGTTTTGACGTCTTGGAGGAGTTGGTGTTGGGTGGAGGCAACAAGAAGCCAATCATCGGTATAGGGATACAGGGCAATCCCCCGACGATGGAGGTCTGCAGCCACCACAGCCATCAGCTTGGTAAAAACCCTCGGGGCAGTGCAGAGTCCGAACGGAAGGAGCCAATATTGATAGTGTGGGTTGTCGACAGCGAAACGCAGGAACCTTCGATGCTGTGGACGGATAGTGACATGAAAATAAGTGTCCAGGAGATCGACAGAGGTGAGCCATGCCACCCGGGGAATCAATGGGAGGATAGATTGTAGGGTGACCATTCGGAACTTGTAGGATCGAATGTGCCGATTGAGATCCCGGAGATCTATAATGGCCCTGAAGCCACCATCCCTCTTGGGTACGAGGAAATATTTTGAATAAAAGCCTAGGGTTCGTTGCGCTTCTGGGACGACCTCGATGGCGCCTTTGTCTAGAAGCGCAGAAATCTCAGAATTGAGGAGAGGATCCGGGTGTGTGTGTGTGAAAATATAATGAGGTAAGTCGGGAGGTGAAACAAACTCTATGGCGTACCCAACCCGTAAGATGGTAAGCACCCAGATATCGGTTGAAATTTCTTCCCACTTTCGTAAGATGGAGGAGATGGCAAGCGCTCGAAGTAGTCAAACTGACTGCTTGGGCTGCTGGGGTTTTTTAGGGTCCTGTTGGCACACCCTATTAGGATAACGGGAGTCATATGGCCTCTTTCTCCAATGGGAGGTGGGTGCAGGAGATGTCTGATGTCTGGCATAATATGGTTTCCACAGACGGTATCGACGTCGAGGTGTCAATGCCGAGACACCGAGGTTGTGAGCCTGTTTCTGACTATCATCGACAGCCTTTAAGGCTTCGTCAGCGGTAGAGTGGAAAAGATCTTCGCTATCGAAGGGAAGATCCTCAAACTGGAATTTCACGGCGGGCTGTAAAAAGGTACCTCTTAGCCAAACATGATGACAGAGACCGATGGAAGAGACAAGAACTTTCAAGGAGCAAGTGACAGCATGATGGACTGAATTAATTTGCTGTTTCGAGATCGTGCAAATTTCTGATAAAGCTCCTGACAAGGTCGGACGGTGTTCCTCCGGAACAAAGTGTAAGACGGGACAGACCGCATTGGCCACATTAAAGGTATAGGCCGACAGATATGACAGGCAGGTGTCAATACGAAGATTTATAGAGGCGAAGGAATACAGCTTCCTTGCAATAACATCGATCTTGCGGCCCTCGCGATCGGGAGGTGCAGAGTGGCGGGCAGATTGCTTCAATTTTGAAGAAGATTGGACAATCATGGAATTCGGCGGAGGCTGGCTGAAGAGAAACTTCCCCGAGCTCTCTTGGACCTTATAGAGAGCTTCGTATCATTTGGTGACTGGGGGAATGGAAGCGGGATGAACCCATGTCTCCTTGAGGGTGGAGAGGTGGACCGGCAATAGATGCAGGACTGTTTATTTATTTTATTTATATTTATACATTCAATTTAAATACCCCTCTGACCCCGAAGGGTCTCTGAGCGGTTTACATACAGATTCCAATTTCCTATCTAAGGCCACATATTACACAAAGGGACGGGGCTGCCTACCGGCACCCAGGCAGCAGGGCTTGATGTTCTCCGGCTCCTTCTTCCAGCGGTCTTCAGGTGTCGGTGTTCAGTCTCTGGTGTCTGGAGTAGGTCTTCCAGTCTGGCGGCTTCCTCTGGTGGGCCCATCCTGGTGCGCGGTCTGTGTCAGCTACAACTCCGGCTAACGTCCTTACTGGCTCCGCCACACCTGCGCCACCACGTCACCGCGCCTTCCATGACTCTGCCTCCGTCGGACTTCGTCACTCGATGTTGCACTCACTGGCCACCAGGGCTTACTTTGCCAACCTCTCCGCTGCTCCGCCACCGATGCTCCTGCCACACACCTCGCACTGTTGAAGGTGGGAGGTCAGCCTGAACAAGCTTGTGAATGACATCAGTCACAGCCGGGGATTCAGTGGAACCCTGGACCTAAATGGCGGATGCCAACCTGGTTACAATTTCCAGATACGCTTTTGGGGCTTCAGTAGGTGAAATAGACCCCAAGGGCTGAAAGTCATCTTCAATGTGCGAAACTTCGAGTTTGAGATCTGCCAAATCCGAATTGTCGGAAATCGACATGGGAGAGGAGGATCTCCGCTGTTGAGTGAGATCAGCCGGTATCGAATCATCAACAGGGGGATCAAGCCCAGGTTCTGAGAGAGAACACTTAGGGGCATCCCTAGGCCTCAAGAGGTCAGGAGGCTGGTCAGAAGCCACAGAATGGGCCGAAGTCACGGACCGAGATCGTCTGGCGCGATCTAAAGTGGATGGTCATCACGTTCGAAGTGATGAAGGCAATCGTACCGGTGTCAACAAGGAGTAGACCTCGGATAATAATAAGGATAGTAATCTGGTCAATCTCGTTCATCAGACCAGTATTCATCATCAGAAGGCGATCCCGAAGGAGAAGGTGACTGGTGATGAATAAGATGCTTTCGATCATATCGAGATCGATGGCCAGCAGAATGCTCTGTGCCCTCCAAATGGTGGATCGGGGTATGGGAGTGTGGCGTCAAAGATTGAGAATCCCGGTGACAAGACAAGTCAGGAAGAGATCTTGTAGATTGACCCAGCCAAATAAGGCCAGAGGCTGAAGAGAGCGTAGGTGGCGGTGTCGGAGGCTGCAAAGTGGACTTGTTGGGTACAACAGCCACAGCAGGGGTCAATGTCGTTAAACCAGTAATGACGACTGGGTCGACAGTCGAAGTCGAAGCCGATGTCGAGGGCTTGACTTTCGATTTCAAAGAAGCCTTACCCTCAGGCCGTGTAGATTTTAACTTTGGTGACTTCGAAGAGGATTCTGATTTTTTAGAAACAGTCGAAGCCATGCCAGGATGCAAGGCTGCCTCTAAAAGCACAGCCCTAAGGCGAGTCTCCCTATTACGTTGAGCTTGTCTAGTAAAACTAGCACAATGAATACTAGTATCAACTCTATGGGATTCCCCGAGACAAAACAGGCACAAATCGTGACCGTCGTTCGAGGGAAGTTTAGCTGGGCAATAACGGCACAGTTTTAAAAACTTTGTTTTGCCCATACGTTTTCTACCCCACTCACTATAAATAAAAGGGGGGGGTGAGAGAAAGAGAAAAAGAAGTATTTAAACTTTTATATGTGTGTGTGTGTGTGTGTATCAACAAGAAAGTTGAAGAGTGCAGACGGAAGGGAATGAAAGAGAGAAAAAAGAGTAATGTATACTTAGCTGAGGCAAGTACGGAGCAACAAAAACAAAGTGTGAACACACAGGCAGTCGAAGAAGAACTGAGTGGGAGGCGGTTCTCTCCTGCTCCAGGCATGCGCAGTACGGGCCTGCTCACCAGGGTGGGAAGAGAGCCCGCCAAAAGCTTTCTGAGGCAAAGCTCTAGAAGTTTCTCTGGTTGAGGTCGTGTGCAGGCGACCATCCCATGTGTGGTACTGCACAGAGACCACTACGAAGATCTACAACTTCCTACAAAGGAAATGTGCTGGGTGAACTTGGTCTGGACACACACTCTCAGCCTAATCCACCTCACTGGTTTGTTGTTATTCCTCTTCTAAAATAGTTCACATTGCTTTCTTACTGAGAAAGACTGAATCATGATGGCACAAATACAGTGAAAAGGGGGAGGGAACCCAGTTGCACCCAGGAGAGTTCTGTCATAAAGAGACCAACAAAACACACACACACAGTAGCAAGGCACACAAAAGCTCATAGCTTCAACAAAACTTTGTTGGTCTTAAAGGTGCTTGGTATTTCTCCAATGTGACTGAGGCAGCCTAGCAAAGTAAGCTCTTCTTCATTTCCTCCTCCCTTCTAGGAGGAGTCTCAGCCAGTGGAAGGAAAGAAAGGCTTCCCTTTGTCTCCTGCAGCCTGGTCAGGAAGCAAGCTCTGGCTGTTCCCAGGAGGAGCCTCAGCCAGTTCTTTACCAGACTCTCTCAATCACGCAGGAGAGGTTTGCCTATCTATCTCTCCTGTGTGATTGACAGAGACTGGTAAAGCAAGCTGTGACGTGGCAGCAGCAGCAGAACTGGAAAATGAAGCAGGAAACAGCCAGGTCCTTGTGGGCCGGGTTGGGGCCTTCTAAGGGCCTGATCTGGCCCATAGCCCACATGTTTGACACCCCTGGCTTAGGTGATAGAATTGTAAGATTAGAAAGAGATAGTACCTGGGTGTCAAAACCCACAGCTTACAACGAAGTACACGCATTCAGGAACGGTTATACTTTTATTGCAGAGCTATAGATGCAGTAACACAGGCACTGTTAAGAATGGCAGCAAACCATTGAGCATAATAAGATATAGGGCATTCGTATGCACCCCCCCCCATGGCATGGGCCAATTAGCTACCCTCCCGCGCGCGGGACCAGCTAGGAAGCCGTTAGGTGGTAAAAGCTGGGAAGCAATAGCCTCTCACGGTAAATAGGAGACTTCCAGACAATACAACCTCCAACAAAACATCCTCCTGTACATCTGTAGAGATAAGCATTGCAGCACAGGTAGAACAGCAGATATAGGAATGCTATAGCAATTACAAAGACACAGAATGAACTCCCCTACCCCCATGGCAGCATAGCTGACATACTGCCCTCTCAAAAATCAGTTTCTCCCGCTCATTCCGGGAGGTCTCCCGGTCAGTCTGGGAGATCTCCCGGTTTGTCCAGGAACTCCTGATGGAACTGCTGCAACAGTTCAGGGGCCCTGTGGAGAAAGACTGTAATTTTCCTAGGTAGAGGCTGTGGGGGAGGGGTGTGGAGATGGAAAGTTGCAGACAGAGAGGCTTTCAGTGAAGTGTATTCGTGACGACCAGCCAAGACCCAGCACAGCGGCATTAAAATGTGCCTGCCATGACTGGGGACCCCTGAAAAACTATACCTAAATATTTGAAGGAAGAACATTGCTCTATTTCATGGGCATTAACAGACCATCTATGCTTAGGGCTGTTATTGCTAAAGACTACAATTTCTATTTTATTGTAGTTAATTCTTAATTCCTCTCTATCACAATAGTCTGCCAAATTAACTAACATCCTTCTAAGCCCGATTTGAGTAAATGACATAATTGCATGTCATCTGCGTAAAATAGTACAGAAATTTTCCAACCAGCCAATAAGGGAGAAAAGAATTTCTAAAAATTCATGGCCTGGACAAAATGATTGATAAAAAATTAAACAGAAAAGGAGCAAGAAGGCATCCTTGTTCTCAATGGGGAGGGTAGCTAATTGGCCTATGCCAGGGGGGGTGCATACGAATGCCCTATATCCTATTATGCTCAATGGGTTGCCGCCATTCTTAGCAGTGCCTGTGTTACTGCATCTATAGCTTTGCAATAAATGTATAACCATTCCTGAATGCGTGTACTTCGTTGTAAGCTGTGGGTTCTGACAATCTGTAGAGATAAACATTGCAGCACAGGCAGAACAGCAGAGATAGGAATGCAATAGCAATTACCAAGACACAGAATGAACTCCCCAACCCCCATGGCAGCATAGCTGACACTGGGGCAGATGATCACTTTTTGATCTGTTATGTATATCAAAATACTGAATCCTTGACAGTAATGGTGGGGACAGTAAAATATAGTCAATGGTACAAGCACCATAAGAGCTTTAAAAAGTATAGTACCCATTAGAAATATCATATTCTGTACCTTGGAGGCTAAACAAACCAAATCTAAAAGCCAAATTTAAGAGAAGCACACCATTCCTATTCAAAGTTACATCCAAAGAGGACCATAGCAAATACCATGGGCCCTCTATGTAAGTTTGTTCCTTTTGGAAAAAACTATTGATATCTTGGCCAACTCTGGCATTAAAATCTTCTACTAACAGGAAGTCAGTATATGTTTTAATTCCAAAAACCCCTTTTTCTTAGCAATCAGAAACAAGCTAAAATAGGGCGATTATAAATATATATTTTAAAACCCCGTGAGCTACACAAGAAAACATCCGCCTGGCTAACAGCTCTGTGGCTTGTTTTGAGAACAGTTTTTATTATTTTCTTCAGCCATTTTCAAGACAAAGCACAGATGTCAAATAGTAACTTGTGCATCTAATTTTGAACTAAAAGCATCTTCCTCTAGCACCCTGCAGAGATTATTTATTCATAGAGTGGTGCAATAAATAAGAATAAAAATAATTGATATGCCCTTTTGACTTCAGTATTTTTTTTCAAATTAAATTACATATAAAAATAACTACTTTGACATTTAGTTTTTATAAATACCCTTCTGCAGCATGGTCCTTCAGTTTAACTGCAACATGCTGCTTCCATTTATATTCTCTCTCCATCAAAGCAGCTCCCGACTCCACTAAAATGACACAAAATGCACAGAGATTTGAAAAGTCGACTTTTGTTGCAATGCATAAATTTTTAACACTTCTAATACTTCTATTGCAAATCCCCCACTCAGATATTTAATTACTGGGTCACTAGATGGGTAGCAATGCTCGTGATCATTAACAAGAAGAAATTATTATGTTTTTGTTTTTTAATGTAAAAATACCTCAAGCTCCACCCACAAGAACATACCTGGGTTCTGAGGTCAGTTGAAGAGGGCCCACATTTTCAGAGAGAATCCTTGAGAGTGACCTATGAATGATCCTTTTTGGTTGCTACCCTCTCGCCAGAGCTACAGTTAATACCACCTCATTGGGACTTCTTATCATAGCATTTAGGTTTGTTTGTTTAGGAAGAAGTTTGAAACTGTTTTATGGACTGCCCTGAGAGGTTGTTGTTTTTATTGTTACTTTTTAATACCAATTGCTCTGACATTCTGACACTGGATTGAAGCTTTAGCATTCCTTTTCACTGTTGTAAACTGATTCCAGTATTCATTGAACAGAAAGCCAGTATCCAAGTTTTCTAGATAAGTAAAGGCTGATCTAGTTCACACACCACTGTCTATTCCTGTGCACCACAAGTGTTTGAATTACAAATGTCAAAAAGAGATTTTGGGTGTTGTGTCCGCTGACCGCCACCAGAGGCCAGCGCACACTCCTGAGCTTGAGTCCTAGACAACAATGGGGACTAGGATCCTAGTCCCTCCACTGGGGGACCAATGGGACTGTGGCGGGAGATTCAAACCCGCCAATGGGACCCAGGGCTGCTGGCCGTTGTGCCTTGTCTTTGTTGTTGTGCCTTGTCTTTGTTGTGTACCAGTAAAGCGACACTGATCGCCACATCAGTCTCCATGCTTTCTTCATGCGTCTAACCCACTACACTTCAATGGCGACGAAGGTGGGATCCCGCTGAGCAGCCAGCCGGGCTGTCGGAAGCTAAAGGGAAGACAACGAACTCCGCCGTGCGATGAGCACCGAGGGTGAGCAATCTGCTTCCCAGCCGCAGCAGCAACCGACAAGCACAATGGCCCTCGCTCCGGGATCAGGGCTTATCCAGCCCTTCGATACTGCACGTCCACAGCAATGGAGAGCGTGGATCACCGGCCTGAAGCAAGTCCTGATCTTTTATCAGGTTACGGATGAGGCCAGGAAGAAGGGGCTTCTACTCGGGTCGTGCGGACCCGCCATCGTAGACCTCGCCCAGCATCTGCTCTCCCCTAAGACGTTCGACGCCTGCACTTTCGAGGAGATCATGGAGGCAGTCCAGAACCATTACGAGCCAAAGCCATCTGAGATGACCTGCCACGTGGCGTTCCAGCATCGGAACCAGCTAGGCCGCGAGACGGCTGCGGAGTTTCTCGCCGAGCTCCGCCGCCTAGCCGTGGACTGTAAGTTCGAAGGCTACTTAAATATGGCGCTGAGGGACCGGTTCGTCGCAGGTCTGCGGGAGGAGAAGCTGAGGCGACGCAACCCAGCCACCTCCACCGCACATCAAGCCAGCACCGGGCCACCCAATAGCCTCGACGAGGACGTCCACCGCACTCAAGCTCTGCGGCGCGCCCCAGCTGCGAACGCAAGCTCCGGTCGCCAGCCGCCCAGCACAGCCCAGTCCGGGTGTGCGAGTTGCGGGGATCCGCACGACCAAAAGACTTGCCGGTTCCGGGGAGCTGTTTGTAGGACCTGCGGTCGCACCGGACACATCGCCCGGGCCTGTCGCGCCAAGGTCCCCAGCCGCAGCCAGCCCTCGCGTCACCGAGAGGAGGCCAACTTCGAGGACGGCGCAGACAGCAAGGACCTCTACAGGCTTGCGCACACCGAGGAACAGGTACTCCAATTCCCCGGGAAGTCGGCCACCCCCAAATTTATGGCAACCATAATAATTGAAGGGTCCCCCTGCCGCATGGAGATAGACTCTGGCTCTGCTGCCTCCATCATCTCGGAGGCCACGCTCAGGCAGCTCTGCCCCGGGGGGGGCCACGGTGGCGGCCGGCACAGGTCATCCTCATGGACTTTCAGAGAAATCGGGTGCCCATAAAGGGGGTCGGGACTTTTAGGGTGCAATATGGACAGCTCAAGAGGCGGTTGGACTTGATTGTGGTCGCCGGCGACCTAGTGAGCCTGCTGGGGCGGGCATGGTTCGAGCCCCTGGGAATCACCGTCGAAGGGGTCCGACAGTGCGCCGCTCAGGTGCGCTGCTCAGGATTTCAAAGGAATTTGCCGTGAATTCCCCGCAGTGTTCGACGACTCGCTGGGCAAATATAAGCCCCCCGGTGTCCTTGCGCTTAGATCCTATGGTGGCCCCCATCCGTATGCGCGCCAGGATGGTTCCGCTGTCGGTTAAGCCTAAAATCGATGCGGAACTGGACCGCCTAGTAGCACAAGGCATCCTGGAACTGGTCTCCCATGCGGCGTGGGAGACCCCTATAGTCGTGGTGGATAAGCCGAATGGGGCGGTCCGCATCTGCGCGGACTATAAATGTACTCTGAATAAAGCGCTACAGGACCACGCGTACCTGGTGCCTGTGGTTAGCCATGTACTAGCCACCTTAGGAGGGGCAAAGATCTTCGGCAAGCTTGATCTAGCCCAGGCCTATCAGCATTTGCCAGTAGATGAGGCGACTGCTGACGCGCAAACGATAGTGACCCACCGGGGGGCATTCCGTGTGAAGCATCTACAATTTGTGGTGAGTGTGGCGCCAGGATTGTTCCAGCAACTAATGGACTCTCTCCTCAAAGGGATTCCGGGC